>NW_026652284.1:23671021-23737419 GCF_009828535.3 Hylobates moloch
TGTGTGTTGTGTATATATTGTATGTGTTATGTGTATGTATGTCATATGAGTGTGTTCCGTATATGTGTTGTGTGTGGTCTATGTATGTGTGTGGTATGTGTTGTGTGTGTTGTGCATATATGTTGTTTCTGTGTATGTATGAGTGTTGTGTGTATGTCGTGTTGTGTTGTATGTATGGGTTGTGCCTGTGTTGTGTGCTGCATGCATGTTTGTGTTGTGTGCTATTTATGTGTCTATATTGTGTATATGTGTTGTATGTGTGTTGTATGTATGTGTAGTGTATGTGTGGTGTGTGTGGTGTGTGTGATTTGTATATGTGGTGTGTGTCTGTTATGTGTATGTATGAGTGTATGTGTTGTGTGTGTGTTGTGTATGTGTTGTGTGTATGTGTGTGTTGTGTACATGTGTTGTATGTGTGTTGTATGTGTGTATATGTGATATGTGAATGTGTGTGTTGTGTGTGTTGTGTTGTGTGTATGTATATGTGTGTTGTGTATATGTGGTGTGTGTTTTGTATATGTGGTGTATGTATACGTGTGTATGTGTGTTGTGTGTATGCATGTGTGTATGTGTGTTGTGCCGTGTTTATGTGTGTTGCGTATATGTGTGCATTGTGTATATGTGTTGTGTGTGTGTGTGTCGTGTTGTATGTATGTGTTGTGTTGTGTATATGTGGTGTGTGAATGTGTGTGTTGTATGTGTATGTTGTCTGTTTTTTGTGTGTATACGTGGTGTATGTGTGTTGTGTTGTGTATATGTGTTGTGTGTTGTGTATTGTGGGTCATGTGTATACTGTGTGTGCTGTGGTGCACTGTGTGTTATGCAGTGCAAGGGGACAGCAGAGACAGCTCCCCTCCTCTCCCTTCCCAGCAGGGGAAGTGGCTTGGTGGTCAGGGAGGGGCTGTGGGGAGCCGGTCCCCCTGCTGGCACACCTCACCCACTGGAGCAGAAGAAGGAAGGGGTGCGCAGTCCTGTCTGCAGTGGGATGGGGGTGCTGCCCATGCTCCTGCCACAGGACTTCTATCCTGGCTCCACCATGGGCATGAGGGGTGGAGGGAGTCCCTTTCTTCATTTGTAGATGGAGGCGCCTACGGCATCTGCCCCAGGGAATAGCCGAGAAGAGGTGCGTGCGCAGGGCATGCCGCACTGCAGGTGCGGGGCATTCTTCTGAAAACACCGCCTTCGTTAGTTTTTCCTCTTCAGAATCCCTTGGTGCCCCCGATGGAGTCAGTCCTAATTTTTCTCACTGGTGTGGGAGACCCTGGGGGCCTGGTCCCTCTGCTCTGTCTAGGGACTCTCAACACCCCCTCTGCCCACCCCCACACACCTGGCTCATTCCACTGCCCTCCCTCCCCGCCCAGCCCCACCAAGCCCACCCGCCAGCCCCCAGTGCCCTTCCACCCACTCAGGGTCCTCCTGTTCCTTCCCTTAGCGATGCCATCTCCAGGGGCCTGCGCCAGCCTGTAGCCCCAAGTAGACCCAGAGGGCAGGGCCCGGGCCTCCTCCAGCCTCCCGTTCCTGCAGTGCCTGGTGGAGGCTGCGGCCCGTGATCAGGTTGGATCCCGGGATTGCAGGGTTCAGAGGATCTCATGTGAAGAGCTTCCGAACACCTCTGTCAACGAGAGCCGCTGCTCACTTGAGACGGGGGACAAGGCTGAGGCTGGGGGGCGCTCAGGTCCCAGCCATTCCCAGAGCCAGCGGTCTCCCCTCCCCAACCGCAAAAGGTATTTCTTCCAGCCACTGCCTGGGACTCCCCTGGAAACATTTTTCACAAGGAGGAGACATTCATGAGGCACGTGGGCACCGCCTCCACAACAAGGGAGAAAGTGATTCCATCCCTGGTGAGAGGGGAGAGCCTCTGCGAGGCTGCGGGGCTTTATCTTTCTGCCTTCTTCACCTCCTGTTTGAACAGAGACTGGCTCTGGGTTCAGAGTCCTGGGGGCACCAGAATCCAGCCAGAAGGAATAACACCTGCATGTTTACGGCAACTCAGCTGTTTTCTATTTGCATAGTTTCCTTTGAAAATAATTATTTAAGCAAAGAGGAGTGGGTTTTCCAAAACACACTATATAGCTATCAGTGCAGGCAAAGATGAAAGTGATTTTGGATGTTAGAGGTTTGGGAAACACAGCCTAAAGCTTTCTGGGATCTGGGAGGTGAGACAGTAGTCCTGGTGTTCTCCGGGTGTTGACAATGGTAACTGACTCACACGTGGCCTCTTGTATCTCAAAGCATCAGGGGGTCAGCCTCCGCGTCTCCAAAGCAGCTGGAGGGAAGGGTGCTGGGGGCCAAGAAGGACACTTCTGAGTGAGGGCCGGGCCTTGCTCGGGCTGTCGCCCTGGACCCTGTGTCCTCCCCAGAGTGTGAGCACAGCCTGCAGAGCCCAGGTCTGCCGTGGCCTTCTCTCTTCCCTACCCCTTTCCCCACAACTTTTCCTATAAACCCCTCAATCACAAGCAAGGGGGCTGATTACCCGGCCCTCCCTTCGCTCCCCTCCCATGGGCGGCAGGTCACCCTCCTTCTAGGCAAGGCAGCCTTCTCAGCACAGCGCCTCCCCTGGCACCCAGCTCCCTGGACTGTCTCCTGCCCTGGGTTCCTCTTGCAGAGTCAGCCTCCTCCATGGCTCCCAGCTGCTGAAAGAAGCTGCCTCTGTGAGTCTGAGGTGGTTTTCTGGCATTTTCCTTTAAAACACTGCCACCACCTCCTATAGCTGTTGGGAATCCATAGAACAGACCAGGGCGAAGGTGAGGCCAGCGAGGTGCCTCGTGTGCAAGGTTTACGGAGCCACTCTCATCCTCAGCGAGCCCTGAATGTGAGTCTTGACTTTCGTACCCCAGGCCTCACACCAGTCCCAGCCCTACTGCAGAACCCAAGAAAAAGAAAACCTGCTGGTTAGAAGGGTTGGCTGGGCACAGTGACTTATGCCTGTAATCCCAGCACTTTGGGAGGCCAAGAGGGCCAGATCACCTGAGGTCAGGAGTTCGAGACAAGCCTGGCCAGCATGGTGAAACCCTGTCTCTACTAAAAATACAAAAATTAGCCAAGCGTGGTGGCGGGCGCCTGTTATCCCAGCTACTTGGGAGGCTGAGGCAGGAGAATCGCTGGAACCTGAGAGGTGGAGGTTGCAGTGAGCTGAGATTGCGCCATTGCACTACAGCCTGGGTGACAAGAGCAAGACTCCATCTCAAAAAAAAAAGAAGGGTTTTCTTGGGGTCATTGATGCTTAGACCCGTTCTCATAGCAGTTACGGCCTTGGGATAATACATCTCAGGGAGGCTGATGGGCAAGACTGCTGCCTAAACACAGCTGTGTGAGTTGTGCACTGCACAAGGGCATAAAGTGAACGGGTTGGGTGGCTGAAAGACAGCCTATCTCCATGCTGTATGTCTCAGCATAGGGGAAGGGACACCTGTTTGTGTTTTGTCCATTGGTGAGGGAACCTATCAGTAGTTCTGACATGGGTATCAAATATGCTAGTGATGACCCTGTAGACACCGTGAGGAAATTAGACAGGGGCAGGGACTTGCTGTGGATGGAATACACAGAGCAGAACCCAAGTTTCTTGATTTTTTTTTTTTTTTTCAGACAGGGTCTCACTCTGTTGCCCAGGCTGGAGTGCAGTGGTGTGATCTCGGCTCACTGCAACCTCCACCTCCTGGACTCAAGCGATCCTCCCACCTCAGCCTCCTGAGTAGCTGGAACCACAGGCATGTGGTTTTGGAGCCAAAAAGGACTTGAAGCTGGAAGCAGATGGGGAAACCAGCAAGGGAAGCTTTCCAACATGGAGAGATGAACTCAAGAAGTTGCAGCCAAAGACAATCGATGGAAGTGACCTAAGGAATCCCAGGAAGGAGGGAAGCCTGGAGGTCCAGGCTGAGTGCCTTGCAGCCTGCTGGGCAGTCGTCATTCACACCCACAGTCCCGGGGTTGGCAGGAAGCAGAAGGGCTGAATCACTCAGGTCTGGAAAAGAATGCTGGAATCACCAAGTTCTGACGTGAGATATCGGAACCAAAATGGGCGAAACGGACAAGGGAAGGGACTGAAGCCCAGACTGCTGGGGAGTGGAAAGACAAGGGACCAAAGTCAGGCTGGAGAGCATTCATCATGCCACACTCCCAGGATGTTTACTGAGCACCTACTATGTACTGGGCTCCTCCGTGCCCTGGGGCTGTGCCCTGAATCCAGTATTCAAAACCCCATCCTCTAAGGGTCCATATTCTAGTGGCAGGAGCAGACCATAGACAATAACCTTAAAAAATAAATCAATTATATAGACTGTCAGGATGCAATACATGCTATTTAAAACAAAACAACCACAGGATAAGAGGGATCAGGAGTGACCAGATGAAGCCAGCTGCATAATTTATAAAGCCCAATCCCAAAAGAAAATGTGTGTGGGCCTGTTGTTCAAAAAGCAGACAAAAGGGGCCATTAAAGGTACATGTGGGCAGGTAAAGGTGCCGTGGTTCACGCCTGTAATCCTAGCACTTTGGGAGGCTGAAGCAGGAGGATCGCTTGAGCCCAGGAACTTGAGACCAGCCTGGGCAACAAAGCAAGATCCTGTCTCTATTTGGGAAAAAAAAAAAAAAAAAAAAAAAAAAAAAACAGGCACGGTGACTCACGCCTGTAATCCCAGCACTTTGAGAGGCCGAGGCGGGTGGATCACTTGAGGTCAGGAGTTTAAGACCAGCCTGGCCAACATAGTGAAACCTAGTCTCTACTAAAAATACAAAAATTAGCCAGGTGTGGTGGCATGTGCCTGTAGTCCCAGCTACTTGGGAGGCTGAGACTGGACAAAAATTAGCAGGATGTGGTGGTGCACACCTGTAGTCTCAGCTACTTGGGAGGCTAAGGCTGGAGAATCACTTGAACTGGGGAGGTGGAGGTGAGCTGAGATCATACCACTGCACTCCAGCCTGGGCAACAGAGCAAGACCCTGTCTCAAAAACAAAAAAACAAACAAAACAAAAAAATGAAAAAAAAGAAAAAAGAAGGCACATGCATAATTTTTTTTCTTTCTTCTGAGGTTTTTCTCTTGTCACTGTGTTTTTTTATTAGCTATTTATCTGGTTCTAAGTAAGGAAAAATTAAAAATTTAAATTATTAGCATGAATTTTACCATTCGTCTTTGTATTATGCAATGTCAGTTTACAATGCAAATATCAGAGCCTTTAACTTGTGTGTGGAATCACAGAAATTACTCAATTTTTATTTCATGGCTCATCCCTGAGGGTGCCTCAAGCCGACCAGAAGAGACAGACATAAGTCAGACGCGGGAAGATTGGAAGGAGGAAGAGGCCATCCCCTCAGCACAGGTGAGAAAGTGCTTCTGGGCACAGGAAGACTCATAAAGACCCTCATAGGTGCCCAGGGGCGCCACCCCCAGTGAAGGACAGACCCACTCTCTGGAGCCTGACAGTGTTCACATTGTCCACACGAACCCTACGATGAGCACTCAACTCTCCCAGGCTCCCCTCTAGCCAGACACTGGAGTGATGCAAGGTACGCCAGGTGTGAGTGGGGTGTGTTGAACCCAAGCCAGGCCTCTCCTTCCCACGGGTCCACTGCCCCAACCCTTGGCAGATGGCCACCCCCAAGGGTCTTTAAACCTCCATGCCAGGATGTACTGAGTCCCTGGATCAGAGTCTTTCCCCCGCTGAGATGTGGCCTCTAGCCAGCTACCCACCAGATGTGCCATGGTGCTGCCAGCCCAGGGTGGTGAGAGCTGCTGCCATGCCCTGCCCAAGATGACGAAGGGTGTGTGCACCCGATTCCAAACCATCCCCCCTCCCCCATGCCTGGGCCCAGGGTCCTGCCTGGCACAGGAGACAGCACAGCTGCAAAGTGGAGCTAGGCATAGGAGGCGAACAGGTGCTAACAGAGGGGGAGCAGCAGCGGAGCTGGCACACACTTAAGCTGAGGCTCTAAATCCTCTAGGCGTACTCCACTGTCCCATCAGACTTCATTTACAAAACACAAATTCGAAGATGCAATTATGAAGAATTGGCTAGGTGCGATGGCTCACGCCTGTAATCTCAACACTTTGGGAGGCCAAGGCAGGTGGATCACCTGAGGCCAGGAGTTCGAGACCAGCCTGTCCAACATGGTGAGACCCTGTCTCTACTAAAAACACAAAAATTAGCTGGGCGTGGTGGTGCGTGCCTGTAGTCCCAACTACTGGGGAGGCTGAGGCAAGAGAATTGCTTGAACCCAGGAGGTGGAGTTGCAGTGAGCCGAGATTGCACCACTGCGCTCCAGCCTGGGCAACAGAGTGAGGCTCTGTCTCAAAAAAAAAAAAAAAAAAAAGAAAAAAAGAAAGAAATTATGAAGAATTGCAGGACAGTAATGGCAGATGCCAAGTGGGGACCCTTCTGAGCCTGGGAGATAAAAGGGTCATAGGAAAGGAGGCTACAGAGGTTGTGCACAAGCTTTCTTTGATCCCCACTGTGACCAGGTTTAGCTTGATTTGCTTGCGACAGCTGTGGGGACAGGGCTATTGCAAGTTGGGCCCTGTGGCCTGCATGGCTAGCACCCTCTTGCCCAGGCCCCCAAGAACCACTGATGGATGGATCTGCCAGGCCCCTTAACCAGCCTCTGTTCTTCCTTCTGCGGGAGGAGATGAACAATTTCACAGCTTTTATCTCAGAAAACAAAGGGGCTGGAGGCCTGGGGGCGGGAGATGAGCGAAGGCCTCTGTGTGGGGCATGGCTGACCCTATGGCCCTCCCCTGGGTGGCCCTCAATGTGCTGGCTGGCCAGAGGGCATGGGAGGCAGCCTGTCCCTCAACCAGGACCCAAGCCTGCTCTGGTTCGTCTTATGCTCGGCATAGTCACACCCGGAGGGGTGCGGGAGCCCCGTGGCTCAAATGAGCAGGTTGTTCAATATTTAGCAGTTTTGCAAGATGATTATTAAACTTCTGGTAACTTGAAATTGGCTGTGGTGGGTGTATTTGCATCATGGAAATTGGCAAACAGTACAAATCAGAAATTGGGTTAATCAGCACGCCACTGACAAGGTAGCAAGCTGCCAGCACCACGGGGCAGGGGGCCCCAGAGATCCACACTCAACGCATGGCTCCGTGCAAGCCCTGGGCTGGGCACAGGAAACCTCTAGGCAGATCAGCCACTCTCAAGTGCCTCTCCCCTCAAGTAGCAACCAGCCTAGTAGGGAGACAGAAAAGCAATGTGGAAAGTTATGAACCAAAGGGATACCATTGACAGCAGCTGTCATATCTGAGGTCTCTACCGTGTGCCACGGTGCTGGAAACTTTTCACATATCACTTCTAGACTCCACTGCACAGATGGGAAAATGAGGCTCAGCAGTATTAAGTCATGTGCCCAGGATTGTGCAACTGGCAAAGTCAGGTCTGAAGCCCACATTGTTCTGACTGCTGAGCCTGTAGTCAGAACATTGCTAACCATAGCAATATCCTGTCCCCACACGTGCTCCATGTGAAGTATGGAGAAGGGAGCAACCCCACCTGGGGTGAGTGCTGGGGTGGCATTGGGAAAGGCTTCCCAGGATTGGTGACATTTAGTCTGGGCTTTGAAGGATGAATAGGAGTTTGCCAGTTGGAGGGCAAAGTGGAGAAAGGCATTCCAGGTAGAAGGAACAGCAAAGGCATGGAGAAGTAGGAGGACACAGGAAGTTTAGGGGAAGAGGTTACAGGGTAGTATCACAAGGCTATGTGGCTGGGGAGGATGAGGGATGGGAAGGGGGGTTGGGACTTTAGTGAGAAAGGCCTTCAAAGCCAGGCTAAGAGGTTTGGTCTTTATCCCACAGGCTTTGGAGAAGTTGAAGCTTCCTGGAAATCAAACCCTGGAACTATATAGATATTATGGCAAGATGGCCACCAATGTCTGTTTTATGAAGTCCAGTAAGTAGTGGTTCTCAAAGCATCAGTGGAGCAGGACTGTTTTTAAAAGAATTTCTCATCTGTCACAGACCAATGCTTTTGTAAAATACAAGGAAAACAAATTACTAGAAAAATAAAATAAGACAAAAAACAGAAGCCTAATTTTAAAAATGAGATTAACAGACATAAAATTACTCTATCAAATTGCTCTAAAAGTTCTCAACTCTTAATATCTACAGTCTCTTTGATAGGATCGGGCTTGTCCAGGGATGTCTTTAGAGGCCCAGATTCAGGACACATGCAGGTTGTCCTAGTAAGAGCTAAGTGCTCTCAGGCGAGTCCCATTTTAGAACTGAGGAACCTGCTGCATGGAGACGGTAGGTAGGTGGGCTGCCCACGATCACACAGCTGCTGAGTGGAGCTTGGGACTCAAACCTGAGGCTGTCTGCCTTGCACTCAACCAATGTGGAAGGTGGAGCAGACCCCTTAGCAGCCTGGCCCCTTCACTTTGTCCCTCCTCCTACCTCCTTTCAGCACAAGGTCAAGATCCCTGTAGACGGAAAAAGGGAAATAGAGCCAATTTAAGAAGGGAACTTCCTTGCCCAAAGTGCCACTGCAAGAGGGTGGCAGAGGTGGCCAGCCCCCAGGTCTCCTGACACCAGCCTGTGCTCAGTCATACCACTCTGCCTGCCTCCGTGTCTGTGCGGTGACCTCCAGGCCAGACAGTGCCAAGGAGGACGAGGGAAGCGGGGGCAGGAGGAGGCAGGGGACTCATCAATTGCTGGCAATTACACGGTGCTTTGTCATTCTTAATTAGCTCAGTGGCTCCACAGCCTGCAGATCTCCCTGTGGACGCTAGGCTCGGGGAGGAGACAGCTGCTGGTCCCACCATGGAGGGCGATTTGGAGGGGTAGGGACTGAGGGGCTCCCCTCAGGAGCACCTCCCCAGCCCTATTAGGGGCTGCTGTTTCTCATCCTTCCTCACTCACTTGCCAGGCACTGTGAGAACCAGAGACAGAAGTTAAGCCATCGGATGTGTCTGGGGCACCTCCTTTGTGCCAGGCACTGGTCAGCAGCTCTAGGAGCCCCTGGAGTGAATGCCGATTTCCAGCCCCCATGTTCGAGGCACGCCCAGCTGCTGGAAGAGGCAAACAGGTTCACCATAATCGTAACGATGATAACCAGAGTTACCCTTTAAAAAAAAGTTTATCTTCATTTTTATTTCTTTGAGACAGGGTCTCTGTTGCCCAGGCTGGAATTCAGTGGCGCAGTCTCAGCTCACTGCAACCTCTGCCTCCCGGGCTCAAGCGATCCTCCCACCTCAGCCTCCTGAGAAGCCGGGACCACAGGTGTGTGTCACCATACCCGGCTAATTTTTTAAATTTTGTTTTATAGAGACAAGGTTTTGCTTTGTTGCCCAGACTGGTCTTGAACTCCTGAGCTCAAGTGATGATCCACCCACCTCCGCCTCCCAAAGTGCTGGGATTACAGGCGTGAGCCACCGTACCCAACCCTGTTACCATTTACTGAGCGCTCACCACACGCCTGGCATTAGGCTAAGCATTTTCCATGTATTATCCCACAGAAGGCTTACAAAGCCCTCTAAGGTAGGTATTATGCCCACTATACAGATGAGGAAACTGAGGCTCAGAGATAGCTAAGGTTACATATACATACATGGAGGATTTGTTTTAGAGCCAAGGTATGTGGAGCTCCAAGGTCTAACAGTTGTTTAGGAGTGTGTGTGTGCTGGGGAGAGAATACTGGTGTGTGGGTGGCTGCGATCGTGGGTGTTAGGGAGGAGGCCAAGTAGCTATTCAGAGCAAAGGTAGGGAGGCCAGGAGAGTTGAAGCAGTCTGGCTGGATGTTCCTGGAAGAAGCAGCTGCATGGGAAGGGTCTGAGGAAGGACAGGTTCAGAGGCAACTGGTTGGGGTGGTCAGGTCAGCGGGCACAGCAGGCAGGAAAGGCCCTGCATTTAGGGTAAAAGGTCAGAGCCCTGGGGCTTGTGACTCACCAGTAAGTAACCCAGACTCCCTCTGACTCCCTAGGACAGGACTGTCTCCGACCCAGGCCCCAGGGAGGGTGGGGCAACCCTACCCTGTCCGTTGAGGGTGTGATGTTAGCCTGCCTACTGCTCAGACTGGGCTATGCTGGTTCCAACCCGGAGAGAGAGCTCCTTTCCCTGGGGACTAGCCAAGAATTATGATATTCATAGGTACTCCAGCCATGTCATCTTCATTGTTCACCCAGTTAGGAAAGCAATTTTAGTTTTATTAAAATATGTGGCCGGGCGTGGTGGCTCATGCTTGTAATCCCAGCACTTTGGGAGGCCGAGGCGGGCGGATCACGAGGTCAAGAGTTTGAGACCAGCCTGACCAACATGGTCAAACCCCTGTCTCTACTAAAAAGACAAAAATTAGCTGGGCGTGGTGGTGGGTGCCTGTAATCCTAGCTACTCAGGAGGCTGAGGCAGGAGAATCACTTGAACTCGGGAAGCGGAGGTTGCAGTGAGCCAAGATGGCACCACTGCACTCCAGCCTGGGCAACAGAGCTAGACTCCATCTCAAAAAGATATACACGCAACATATATATCACTTACTATATGCCAGGCAGAATTCTAAACATGTCACAAACATTAACTTTTGTTAATGTCCCAGCCTGTAGCTGGGACTACAGGCGCCTGCTACCACGCCTAGCTAATTTTTGTATTTTCAGTAGAGGCGGTGTTTCACCATGTTGGCCAGGCTGGTTTCAAACTCCTGGCCTCAGGTGATCTGCCCACCTGGGCCTCCCAAAGTGCTGGGATTACAGGCATGAGCCTCGGCGCCCAGCCAACATTAACTTTTAATCCTCATGATGACTCCACGAGGGGTAATCCCCATTATTCTAGTCTATTCGGGCTGCTCTAATAAAAATACCAAAGACCGGCTGGCTTATCAACAACAAAAATGTATTTCTCACAGTTGCAGATGCTAGGAAGTTCAAGTTCAAGGTGTTGGCATATTCCGTCTGGCGAGAAGCTGCTTCCTGGTTCATAGATGGCTGTCTTGTCACTGTAAGAGTGAACAGGGCCAGGAATCTCTCTGGGGTCTTCTTTATACTCATCCCATTCATGCGGGCTCTGCTTTCATGAAGGGATTACCTCCCAACGGCCCCATCTGCTGATACCTTGAAGGTTAGGATTTTGACATACGAATTTTGATAGGACAGAAAATGGTCCATGGTGCCAATTTTACATTTTAGAGGAAACTGAGGCCCGTGGAATTTAAATGACTTGCCTAAGGCCATGCAGTAAAGAAATAGGGAAACCTGGATCCCGGGATCCAACACTGGTGTGCTTATCTACTGCGCTCTGATGTCTTCCACTAACTCTCATTTTACAGATGAAGAAACAGAGGAAGGGATTGGCTCAGGGAAGTAAGGAGGACAGACCACTGGAGGAAACCAGGGCCTCTCATCCCAGCTTAGGCTTTTGTCTTGGTCCCACTGCAAGCCCAAATGATGGCTGGAGAGAGGCTGACAGCCCTGTCAACTCCTTGGCATCCACTATCTCGCTGGGGTCCTGTGGGTCCACTGAGGAAGAAATGAGTAAGATTGTAGCTGATGCCATTTGACTAAAGACAAAAGCCATTTATTCTCATGGGTAGCTCCCCCACCCCTTTTATTGTTCTTTTTCTGATTACTAAAGGAACATGATCCCTGCAGAAATGTTTACGAAGTTAGAGCAGATAAACAGAAAACCAAACAAAAGAGAAAAGAAAAATCCCCTTTCAAGCCCCTCTTGAATTTCAGGACTTATTTTTTTCTTTTCTTTTTTTGTTTTGTTTTGTTTTGTTTTGTTTTTTTGAGATGGAGATTTGCTCTTGTTGCCCAGGCTGGAGTGCAGTGGCGTGATCTCGGCTCACTGCAACCTCTGCCTCCTGGGTTCAAGCAATTCTCCTGCCTCAGCCTCTGGAGTAGCTGGGATTACAGGCATGTGCCACCACGCCCAGCTAATTTTGTATTTTTAGTAGAGACAGAGTTTCTCCATGTTGGTCAGGCTGGTCTCAAATTCCCGACCTCAGGTGATCCGCCTCAGCCTCCCAAAGTGCTGGGATTACAGGCACGAGCTACCGCACGTGGCCCTACTTCTTTGCCTCCTCCTTGTTGTTATAAGCATCCAAGGTGGGAGGCAGGAGACCTGGCATCTGTTCCTGGCTTGCTGTGTAACCTTGCGAAAGTCCCTGTCCCTCTCTGGGCCTTAGGCTCCTCATCTGTGAAATGAGGGTTTGGCCACAGTGACCTCAGAGGAGGCCACTCGCAGCTCTGACCTTCTGTTTCTGCTTCTGTTTCTGGGATTGGCAGAAGGGGCACTAGCAGGCTGCCCCTCTGCAGGGGACGCATGGCTGACAGCTCCCAGCAAGCCATCTCCGGGAAACTGCAAAGGCCGGTAAACAGTTCTCGTTGCACATGCAGCGTTCCCAGGCCTTCCTGCTTATCAGGCCCATATGGTGCCCCCTGCCAGCCGGACACCACCAGCTGCCCTTGGCCAGTCTGCCCTGGGTGATCACTTTTCCTCCCTGCTCCAGAATGCTCTCTCTACTATTCCAGAATCTAGCTGGCTTGGGATAAGTGAGCTGGGGGCGCTCAGCCCTATGGGCCCATCTACCTATTGCCACAGCCCTTTTGCAGAAGGCAGCCTGGTGTGGTGAAAATCTGGAGAAAGGGAGAAGGGGATGAAAGGAGGGAGGAAGGATAGGAACACTGACTGTGTTCCAACTCCATTTGGACCCCTTACTAGGCATTTGGGATTCAGAAATGAATCAGAAAAACTTCCTGCTTTTGGAGGGTACAAAATCTAATGGAAATGAGAAGAGTATAAACAGGCAGCAGCAGTGCTTGCAATCCTGAAAGTTCAGGACTGTGGGCGCCCACAAAGAGAAACTTAATCCATGGGTGGTAGTCAGGGAAGGCTTCCTGGAGGAGGTAACTTTAAAGGTGGGTTCTCAAGAACAGGCTTCAGCCATTCCAACTCCTGTTATTTAGTCCTTAAGGACAGCCCTGTGAAATAGATATAGTTGTCCCTTTTGCAGATGAGGCTCAGAAGGGTGAGTTCACAACCACCAAAAGGACAGCTGGGTTCTAACCCCTGGCATTATACTATACCCCATCGCCTATGGGCCTGAGTCTGATCCCAGTCTCTGACTCTCGGAGACTATCAGTGAATGCTTCCCTCCCTGATCTAGGGCTCTCATCTGTAAAGTGGGTCCACCTAAGCAGTGTTGCTGGGGAAGCCAAGGACAGACTGGCTAACAAAGCACTTGGTTTATAAACAGGGGAATGTCAGTGAGGCCGCCCTATCCAGCTGGGGACAGCACAGCGCTGTATTTCTCCCGACACACAGAGGACCGCTGGCTTCTGAGCCGGGAGTAATTACAGAGGCTGAAGTTGGCCTTGCCTGAGGCACCCCCTTCTAAAAGAAGCCAGGCTGTGGCTTGGATGTGTGTGTCCTCTCTCTGGCTCCTTTTGGCACAGTTTGAAAGGAAGGCACGGCATCCTAGAGAGTTAGAACAAATCCTTCCAATCCTGGAGTTAGAATATCTGTGCCTGAGCAATTCTGGGGTTCAGACTGCCCTCCGAATGCTCCTAGGAAGCAGCATGGGGTCAGGGTCAAGGTCATGCAGATTCTTGACCCTGGCAGGTTGGAAGGATCACTAGAGATAGCATTGACTCTCATTCACAGATAAACAAGACTCAGAGAGGGGAAGGACTTGCCTGAGGTCACACAGTAAGTCAGTGTCAGGGGCACATTCCAGATCATACCATCTGTGAGGCTACCTGGGAAGTTGCAGGGGCATGGGGTGGCCCAGCATGCTCAGGTGGTGCCAGGGAGCAGCCTGGGAGCTATGAGGATGAGTAAAGTGCCTGGCTGGACTTGCTAAAGGCAAATTGTTATATACCGACCCTTCGCCTAACAAGGGTCTATACTGCAAGCTTGTCCAACCTGCGGCCCACTGGCCATGTGAGGTCCAGGACGGCTTTGAATAGGGCCCAACACAAATTCGTAAAGGTTCTTAAAACATTATGAGATTTTTTTGGGCCGGGTGTGGTGGCTCACAGCCATCTCAGCACTTTGGGAGGCTGAGGCGGGCAGATCACTTGAGGTCAGGAGTTTGAGACCAGCCTGGCCAACATGGTAAAACTCCATCTCTATTAATAATACAAAAATTAGCCGGGCATGGTGGTGCATGCCTGTAATCCCAGCTACTCGGGAGGCTGAGGCACGAGAATAGCTTGAACCCGGGAGGTAGAGGTTGCAGTGACCCGAGATCGCACCGCTGCACTCCAGCCTGGGCAACAGAGTGAAACTCTGTCTCAGGAAAAAAAAAAAAAAAAAAACACAAAAAAACAAAAAACCTGAGTGTGTGTGTGTGTGTATATATATATATATATATATGCATGTTTTTATTTGTTTGTTTTTTTGTTTGTTTTTTAGCTCATCGGCTGTCGTTAGTGTTAGTGTATTTTATGTGTGGCCCAAGACACTTCTTCCAATGTGGCCTAAGGAAGCCAAAAGTTTGGATATCCCTGGTTTACAGCCTCCACTATTTCCTGAGTCTCCCACTGCCCTGGACATCGCATTGCTCTTGTCCCTGAACAAGACCTTTCACCACTGGAGGAGCCCTCAGTCTCCCCATCTGTAAAATGGTCACTGGAAATCCTAGGCCGCTGCTCTCAGACCCTCAGGCCCCTATGGGGTGGGGATTGGGGAGAAGGAGGAAAGCGGGGGCGTCTAGGGCTTGCGATTCGCTATCTTCTGGCGCCTTCGGGCGGCCTCGGAGACTCTTGGTGCCTGGACCTGGGGCCTGGACAGGGACCGGGCGGGGCGAGACCGGCCGTCGGGGGCGGGGCCCGTCTGGGGGCGTGGCCTGTCCTCCCTCGCCCCGCCCCGTCGGACGCCGCGGCGGAGCTCGCGCTGGGAGGGGAGGAGCGCGCAGCCCGCGCGCCGCAGGGCCGGGCGGAAAGTTTTTCCTGACGGAGTTTTGGCGGCGGCGGCGGCGGCCGGAGCGGGCCATGGACGCGCTCAAGTCCGCGGGGCGGGCGCTGATCCGGAGCCCCAGCTTGGCCAAGCAGAGCTGGGGGGGCGGTGGCCGGCACCGCAGTGAGTGTGCGCGCGTCAGCCGGACCGGGCCGGGATCGGGCAGAGGCGCGCGGGGCCTCCGCGGGCGCCCGGAGTGCGGCCAAGTTGGGCAGAGGCGGGGCCTGACCGGCGCTCCGGTCCCGGCGTGGCCCTTTCCCGGCCCTGCGGGGCAGGGGGTCGGCCGGGGTCAAGTTGTGCACCTACTCCCCGGCCGCTCGATGCCGCTGCGAGGAGGGTCAGCGCTGAGGAAGGAGCCCGAGCTCGGGGTCCTCAGGTGCAGCCGGCATGGGGTGGGGTGTAGGTTGGGAGAAGAGGCCCCCGCCACCCGCGGCACCTCCCGCCCTGCTGTCCTGGCCAGCTAGGAGGAGGCAGGCACTCGTCGTCGGTGTCTGGGGGAGGAGGAGAGGGCGCAGGGGCTTGGGAAGACGCCCCCGTCCCGCACCCCTGCGCCCCAGCCAGCAGCTGCGGCGGGCGGGAGCCCACTGGCCGGTTCTCCCGCCCCCTGCCCGACCCACCGGGCCAACTTTTGACTCCGGGTGCCCAGACACCCACCCAGGTGTGAGCCCGGGGTCGCAGGTACGTACTTGAAATTGGGAGAGAAGCCCTGCCTGGGGTGCCTTGGGAGAGCCCCACATCAGGCGATCTAGACCCTTACGTCCCTTCCTCTAGCCGGGTCCAGGTGACGAGCCTGGCGTCCCGACTATTTTTGAAACCTGTTTTCTCTTGCACCTTTTCCCTCGGGCTTCCAGAGTCCCTTGGGTGCCCAGGCAAACGGCAGACTTCGCCGCCACCTCTCCCTGGGGCGTCTGGGAATCTGGGAGGGGCCTCTGCCCCTTTCTCTCCCCATGTCTCTGGTTACGCTCAGGGAACTTGTTACCTGGCACCTTCCCCTGAAGCCAGAAGACCCAGCCCAGCGCAGGTCTCGTTGTTTGGGAGGAAGAAGAGAGTAGCTTGCCTGGGGTCACACAGACCTTCCTGCCGGTTTTGGAGCCAGAGCCCAGGACTGCTGCACACTCCCACCTCCCTGCCACCCACTTCGGGCCACAGCTTCTCCCCTCATCAGGAAACAACTGACAGTACAGCACCCCCCTCACCCCATCCCCTTTTGGCCTTACAGGGCTCTGCCAGGGGAGCCCGAGCTCCCTGGTCCAAGGAGTGCCAGCGTGTCTGGGCCTAGAGGGCCCGCCTTGCTCCTCCTCTGGCCCCACTCTGTTGTTCAGCTGTGGCCGCCTCCCAGCTGAGACTGGCATTGGCATTGGGAATGTGGGGTGGTGCCTGCTGGTGGGGGGTGGGGTCAGAGACCCAGTAGGGCTGGGCCACTAGGCCAGGGGATGTACCGTTTATCACACTGATTGCATCCCAAAATAGACCCTTTAAAAACTGGCAAGATTTGACCAGGACTTCTGAGAATAGCCATCTGTTCCAGTGGGAGAATCCTGCGGTTTTCTCCAGGAATGAGGGAGGGAGGGTGGCGGGGCAGCCCCCAGGGCAGTGGTTTTGAAGGAAGAAGGGCTGGCAAGGGAAGGGAGGCTAGAAAGAAACATCTCTGAATCTGGGGATGCGGAAGAGGTAGCCACTTTGGATGGTGGAAGAGAATTTCTCTTGCCATCTTCAATCTTGGGCAAGTCACTTGTCCTTTCTGATCCTCCGTTTCCTCATCTGCAACATGGGGATGAAAACTCTTAACTGGCAGGAGTATCAAGGAGATTATTGGTAATAATGCTCCCTCCTAACTGGTGGCTTTCTTCTCCCCTGCTCCTCTTCCCCCTGCCTATCCTTGGGACACCGCCAGCATGATTAGTACTGTGGTGAGATGGGTTTTGGTGGCCCAGAGCCTGTCTGCACATTTGGAGGAAAGGAGAGGAGCACCTCTCCCCCTCCTCCAGGCCCAGGTAAGCCCAGAGTGCTGTCCTGGAGCCTCTGGACCTGAAGGAGGGCAGGCCGGGCCCCACCTGTCCCTCGTGATGAAGTCTCAATTTCCTCACCTGTAAATTGCAAATAACAGTAGTACCTGCCTCCAACTGTTTGTGGGGATCAAGTGGAATTGCGTTTGCCTGGCATAGCGGAAGAGTTTGGTAAATGGTAACTACTGCTTTTGTAACTGTTTTACAACGTGTTTTTGCTTCCATTCTCTCATGGACTCCTGTGAGGTGACAGAGCAGGCCCATTTTAGAGACAAAGGAACTGAGACTCTGAGCATTGGAGTCATTGGCCCCAGACACAGAGCGTCTAAGAGGCAGAGCTCCACATTCCTAGCGCAGGGGTCTTACCAGTGTGCTTGGTGAACTCTGCCATGGGAGGAGCTGGGAGCAGGCCCCACCCACCCCAGGTTGGGCTGGCAGCCTCTGACAGCAGTGGCCACAGGTTAGAGCAGGGGCCATGGGGTATGTGGGGGTGCTAGGATCACCTTGCTCAGGGTTGTGACCTGGCCTGGCCTTGGACCTGGTCCCTGCGGTTGAGTTTTGAGGCCAAACTGAAGCCAGTGGAGTTAAGTTAGACTCGAACCCTGCTCTCAGTTGCGGCCTGCTGCTCCCGCTCAAGGTCCTCACTAGGATTAGCATGATTGCTTATTTGTGGAGAAAGAAGCCCAGAGAAGGGCAGCACCTTGCCTGAGGTCACACAGCAAAGCCAGCACCCCAGGCTTCTTTCCACCCAGCTTCATGCCTGCAGTGGGTTCCTGGTTGTCCTGACCTTGAAAGAGGGTTCTCTTCCTCTCCCACACGTGGCTTTTCCCATCCCCTGGGGAGACATCAATAGTTTATCTTAGTCCCTGGCCGGGCATTTTCCTTCCAGCTGCCTGGAAGAGGGACTCACCTTGGCCCCTCAGCACCCCTTCCAGAGGTACTGGGATCATTCAGGCCCTCCGGTTCCTTTGTGGGTTGTGCTTACCCAGAGAGAAGGGGTGAAGAAATAGGAGGTGCAGGTTCCAGTAAAGCTAGTTCATGGTGGAAGGCAAGGGAGGGAGGATCTAATCACATTTATAATATTTATAATAAAAGATATTGCAAATGAATGTAGCCCAACACAAATTCATAAACTTTCTTATGAGTTTTTTTGTGATCTTTTTTTTTTTTAAGCTCATCAGCTATCATTAGTATTAGTATATTTTATGTATGACCCAAGACAATTCTTCCAGTGTGGCCCAGGGAAGCCAAAAGATTGGACACCTCTGGCTTACAGTCTGGTGCACCACAACAAGGGTGTAGATCAGTGGTGTGGTTGTGGACGTTGGTAGCAGGACGAATAAAAATAAAGCAGGGTGAGGAAATGATGGGACAGCTTTGTAAGATAGGATGGTGTCTTCATTTGGGTTCTTCTAGAGACAAGGATTGGAGTGCAAGTCATTTATTTGGGACAAGATGGCAGGAAATATTGTTAGGACAAGTGAGAAGTGAGGGGAGTCCACAAAGTGGACATTACAAAGCAAATTACTGGCAGGGCACGGTGGCTCCTGCCTGTAATCCCAGCACTTTCGGAGACCAAGGTGGGCAGATCACCTGAGGTCAGGAGTTCGAGACCAGCCGGGCCAACATGATGAAACCCCATCTCTACTTAAAATACAAAAATTAGCTGCGTGGGGTGGTGCAGGCCTGTAATCCCAGCTACTTGGGAGGCTGAGGCAGGAGAATCGCTTGAACTTGGGAGGCAGAGGTTGAAGTGAGCCGGGATCACGCCACTGCACTCCAGCCTGGGGGACACAGTGAGACTTTGTCTCAAATAAATAAATAAATAAGCAAATTACCACCAGGGACTCCTGGAGCTTAACCCCGCTCTGGGAACTGTGGGAGGCAGCGTAGAACGTGCTCTTCAGAGGCGTTCCGCTGGAGGGGCAGTTCCTGGAAGCCCGGTGGAGAGGACTCGTGGGGTCGGGAGATCTTCATTCCCCAGTCTGCGCCAGCCTCAGCATCTCCAGCAGGCAGAGTGGCAGGTGCTGGCAGTCAGCACAACATGGAAATGGTGTGCAGCGGGGATAAGGGTGGCCACTGACAGCACCAGGGAAGGTCCCTCTGAGAAGATGACTCGGGGCCGGGCGCGGTGGCTCACGCTTGTAATCCCAGCACTTTGGGAGGCCGAGGCGGGCGGATCACGAGGTCAGGGGATCGAGACCACGGTGAAACCCCGTCTCTACTAAAAATACAAAAAATTAGCCGGGCGTGGTGGCGGGCGCCTGTAGTCCCAGCTACTTGGAGAGGCTGAGGCAGGAGAATGGCGTGAACCCGGGAGGCGGAGCTTGCAGTGAGCCGAGATCGCGCCACTGCACTCCAGCCTGGGCGACAGAGCGAGACTCCGTCTCAAAAAAAAAAAAAAAAAAAAAAAGATGACTCGGTACACACCGGTGAATCCCAGGAGGGAGGAGTCTGGGAAGAGTGTTCCAGCCAGAGGGAACAGCAAGTGCAGGAAATGTTGAACTGGAGGCGAGGACTCTGCTTCTCACGGGTCTGGGGGCTGTGTGAGGGGCATGTGGCTTGAAGGAGTCAGAGGTCACCCACTGCCCACTGAGGGTCAGATACTCTTTTTGAGCAGCCCTGCAGGGCTCTGCCTGACCCCACCAAGGGGCTTGGGCTGCAGAAGGCAGGTATGGACTGAAGTCCCAGTGCTGTTAATTATGAGCCATGGTCAAACTCCTCTGAGCTTCTTTATCTGTGAAATGGGAACACTGATCTATCCTGGACTCTTCTCTCAATATGAGAATGGCCATGGACGTGTTAAATCTCTTTGCATTTGCCCATTGGTAATGACAGTAGCTCATACTTGTGATACTTGGTATGTACCAGACGAGGTTCTAAGCTCACCTCGGGTATGAACTCAGTTCATCCTCAAGACAACCCCATGGATGGATACTCCTTTTTTTTTTTTAAGAGGGAGTCTCCTTCTGTTGCCCAGGCTGGAGTGCAGCAGCAGGATCTTGGCTCAGTGCAACCTCCACCTCCTTGGTTTAAGTGATTCTCCTGCCTCAGCCTCCCAAGTAGCTGGGATTACAGGCGCCCGCCACCACGCGCAGCTAATTTTTTTGTATTTTTAGTAGAGACGGTGTTTCACCATGTTGGCCAGGCTGTTCTGAACTCCTGACCTCAAGTGATCCACCTGCTTCGGCCTCCCAGAGTGCTAGGATTACAGACGTGAGCCACCACGCCTGGCTGAGGTGGATACTCCTATCGTCCCTGTTATTTACTTATTTATTTGAGACAAGGTCTCACTCTATTGCCCAGGCTGGAATGCAGTGATGTGATCATAGCTTACTGCAGCCTCGACCTCCTGGGCTCAAGGGATCCTCCTGGGTAGCTAGAACTACAGGTGCACACTGCCATGCCCAGCTAATTATTTTTTATAGAGATGAGGTCTTACTATGTTGTCCAGGCTGGTCTTGAACTCCTGGCCTCAAGCAATCCTTCCTTCTCGGCCTCCTAGCACACTGCAATTACAGGCATGAGCCACTGTGCCTGTCTTGTCCCTGTTTTAAAGTTAGGACACAGATCCAGGGAGGTTCAGTGACTATGAACTCCACAGCCCATAGCATATTTTTCTCTTACTGTGTAAGTAGGTACTTAGGAAATGGTAGCTGCTGCAATTTATCATTTTAAAAATTATTTTCTTTTGATAACAATCTCAACAGCTTTGACTTCTGAAATTTTCCTACTACTTCTCACATCCAGAAACTTCTGGTGACACTCCTGAGGGGCTGAACCCATTAGTCAGATAGAATTACAGCCCAGAGAAGCAGCTACGCTCCAGGTCAGGGCAGAGCTTGAGCCCCCTTCTGAGATGTTGTCACTCTGGCCTCTGAGGCCATCTCCACACCAGGCTGGGGGAGACTGGAGGCCAGAGCCCCGGTCAGAGGCTCCCCTGGCCCCTGGGTTTGGCTGCAGCTCTGACGTTGCAGACACACCAGCCAAGCTCGGTCTCTGGGAGCAGCAGAAGGGGCGCAAGGGCATTCAGCCCAGTTCTGACTCCTGGGTGGTTGGGGGGGCCTTAACGAGGAAAGAACACGTGTTCACAGCTGTAATTTAGACCAGGCATATGGTCTGTCCCCAGCTAACTCCGGCAGCAGGTCATCTGTAAAATTGCAACGTTAAAATAGCGCAGTCATTACCCACTACAGGGCCAAAAATAACTAGGACCGGAACAGGGCTGTGCACTCAGGCCTGTATTTGCCCAGGGGCCTCTGGGAGCACCTCCTGAAGCCTTGGGCTCCTCCCGGGAATAAGGCCTCCGGCTGTGGCTGGCGAGTGGGGTGGATATGGCCCTGAGCCCTACCAGTGGGCCTTCACTGAGAGCTCCCAGGTGCTGGTTTCTGTGGGGAGGGTGTGGGCATGAGGGGCCTTACACTCTAATGAAGAGATGAGTCACTTGCACAGACCACAGGAGGGAAGCAGCTTCCTAGAGAGAAAGGAGCATCTCAGTGGGGCCTGGGAACATGGGGTACAAGGGAGAAACAGGACCAGACTGGACGGCCACATTGGGCAGGCGTACACCTCCATGCCAGGTCCTGGGGAAGCAGACATGAATGGCAGGTTCTTTAAAGGGAAGAGACGTGTAGGCAGTGGCTGCAGGAGGAAGAAGAGATTGACACTCAAGAAAGGCACCAACAGCCCGCCCACAGGAGGGATGAGGCCCCACTGGGAGGTGTACTGTGCACCTGCGATGGGCCTGCCTCTCTGCTAAATTCTGTAAACTTATCCAAGGGTCACAACAGTCCCCAGGAGTCAGAGCTGTTGTTTCCCCCATTTTAAAGATGAAAAAACTGAGGTTGAGGGAAGGTAATGAGCCCACTCAAGATGACTCAGACATGAAGGATCGGAGCTGACATCTTAGGATTAAGGCCTTGCTGTTAACCACGAGGCTATATTGCCTCAAAGGAGGCTTCCTGGAAGAGGTTGGATGTGTGGGGTTTGATCAAGTGAAGAAAGGGCATTTAGGATAGAGGGAACTACTTGAGCAAAGGCACAGAAGTTAGACAGTAAATGTTATGTTATTAGGAAGAAGCTCTGCATGGTTGGAGCTTCTTGGGGTAGAGGGTATGTAGGGATATTGTGGGAGAAGAGACGGGGAAACTTAAAATTCCCTCACAGTCACTGGTCATTGTGGGGATTGTCTATAGTGGCCTGGGTGGGGTGAGGAGAGTCCCTCTGACTTGCCATGTGACCTTGCACAGATCCCATCCCTGTCCGGGCTTCAGTTGTGTCATCAAGTAAGGGGCTTGAGCTGAGAGCCTAAGGCTGATGAGTGGCAACCAGTCTGTAAGGACGTGGTTAGAGGAGGGGAAGGGTCAGGCCAGGGAAGGAGGAATGCAGAAAAATGCCGAACATTTCAGGGGTCAGGGAGGACTAGGGAATGTTTTGACAGCAAAGAGATCGCCAGTGACCTTGGCAAGCTTTGGTTCTTTGGAATGGAGGGAGCGGAAGTGACTTTGGAAAGGGGCCAGGAAAGGGCTGAACCAGAGGAAATGGGAGAATGGGGACATGAAAATGGGGGCTGGAGAGGGAGAGTGGAGAATGTTTGCCAGGGGTAGGAATGGATAATGAGATGTTCAAACCTTGATCAATTAGTATTGCTTGCCTGGGGCCTTGTGCTGAGAAAGGATCAAAGGGAAGTAGAGCTGCAATTGATTATCAGTGTCTGCCAAGGGCACAGGTCATAGGCACAGTAGCACTTCTCTCCATTGCTGTCCTTGCTTAGATGGGTCTCAGGTTGAAAATGGTGGCCTGGGTATCCTAGCCTGCAGAGGGGAAGCCTTAGGTATTAGGAATACCTAATTCCAGGTGAGAAGAAACGCCTTCGCCTCCAAAAACCTGATCTTTTGCTAGAATTAAGGTAGTTTGCTGCATGATAAAGTAGTATGGTCTCATGGTCAGGAGCTTGGGCTTTAGAGTCAGTCCTTTGAGTCTCAGTTTCCTCTCTGTAAAATGGGAATGGAAGAATGCCTGCTTGCAAGGTGGCTGTGAGTGTTAGAGGTGATGGTAATAGCTACAGCTTTATTATCGTGGCATCGTTGTTATATGAAAGCGCTGTTTTTCCCTGATGATGGTGCTGTTATTGTGAACTTGAGAGCAGGGTCTGTGTCTGAGTTGCTCCAGGGCCGTATCACTCAACCCAGGACTGGGGACACCTCAGGGACTTTCACATTCTTTTGGAGGATCAAATGGAATAGGCTTGTGGTTGATGGGACAGAGGATAAGGTCATGTTGGGCTTTGGGGTCATCTCAGTGGGGGCCTGGCCTCATGTTGGGGTGGAGGCCCAGGGATGAGGGCTAGGGCTGGAGGGTCAGTGGGCCTGGGGCCAGGGCTGGGGATGGGATGGGGTTGTCCTCGTCATTTCTTCCTTGAGCGAGTATTGAGCGCTACCTGCATGCCAGGTTCTAGATGACAGTCAGTAAGTCCCTGCTCACCTGATCTCAAGACATGAGGGGAACTGGGTACATCTGTAAGTTCCTGTATAACCCTCCCCAGCCCTGACACCCGCACCCTCTTTCAGATGAAGAAATGGCCTCAGAGAGGGACAGTGGCTTGCTCAAGGCAAATCCAGAGAAATGTGGGTGTACAAGCCTCCTTCTGGCTGTGGAGAGGGGGACCAGAGCCCCTGGAGGCCCAGGGCTCTAGGACAGGAGCTGAGAGGGGCAGCAGGG
Organism: Hylobates moloch; assembly: GCF_009828535.3. Classification (NCBI taxonomy): domain Eukaryota; kingdom Metazoa; phylum Chordata; class Mammalia; order Primates; family Hylobatidae; genus Hylobates; species Hylobates moloch. The sequence goes on from NW_026652284.1 coordinate 23,694,624, forward strand.
ATCCAGACTGGGTAGGGGACCTGGTGATGCCACCTGGACCCAGACTTCTGCTCTTGACAGAGCCGGAACACCAGAGCCAAGCTGAGCCTTGTAGTGGGGGCCCACATTCCTGCCAGAGCCTCCGCTGCCCGGGAACTAGCGACACCTAAACTTTCTTCCTGTAGCTTTTCAATCGGAGCCAGTGAGGAAGGCCTCGGGAGGAGGTAGGGAGGGCCCAGGACATCTCCTAGCCCCTACCTGGGGGATGGTCTAGGGAAGCTGGCCCTGGCTACCTCTCGTGGCCCCTGGAAGCTGATTCCTGGCTGGATCCTGCTCTGTCCTTAACAAGATTGTGTGTGAGGCTGAAGAGCAGTTTTCTTTCTCATCGGTAAAATGGTGCAGTCATAACAAACACCTCCCACAAGCACAGCATCTATGAGGGTTTCCTCCTGTAAAATGGGACAGAGAGGTAGGGGACAGGAAGGGGCTCTGGCAGGTGGAAGTGTGGGGTGTTCATTCATCTTTGTTCATCTCCTCCTTCCGAGGAGCCGGGGATGGTCAGAAACCGTCAGTGCAGCCGGCTTTTGCCCTCATGCCCATCTGCCTCCACGGGGCCCTCACCTGTGTGGTGGGGCGCTCTTTCCACGTATCCCTCCTGGTCCATTTGCCCACCCAGTGAGGCAGGCTCATCCCCTTATTTCCTGACATCTGTGTGGTTGGTGCTTTTAGAGGACTCTCCTTGTGGACCCTGCTCTGCGCCATTGTCACAGCCCACACAGGGGGGAGTGTTAGTCCCAAAGAGGAGAGGGGACTTCCCTAGGACCATCCAGGGGCTGCTTGCAAGGCAGCAGAGCGGGTCTCGAACCTTCTCAGATTTGGGAAATCACCTTCTCCTCTCCCCACCCACCCTTACCCTTCCCTGCTCTCCCTGGGCTACTGTCTCCTGCCCAGCCTCCCGCACGCCCCGTTGGTCTCTACCGATGCGCACAGGGAGGAAAGCAGTGCAGGCTGGGGCCATGGGGACCACTCAGGGTTGAAATCCAACTCATATGTGGCCTTCATCTCATGACTTTGCCTCCCTGAGCCTCAGTCTCCTAATCTGTAGAATCACTATCTCACAGGATTGCACTAAGGATTTAGTAAGAAATGGTATGATTTGCCCTCAGCAAGTGGTAGCGTTGAAGTAAAGAGGGCTCTGGGCTTGAAAATAGGGCTCGAAACTTGGCTCTTGCACTTCCTGGCTCTCTGGACTTGGTTATGTGATTGAGCCTCCGTGGCCTCCGTGTCTTTGTCTGTCAGTGGGTTTGATAAAAGCGTTGACCTCATAGGTTCTTAAGAGGATTAATGAGAACATTTTATGTAAAGCTGCTTACATGGAGCCTTGGTATGTGCCTGAAAGCTTTAGCCCTCTATTAAAAGTGACAGCAGGCCCGGCGCGGTGGCTCACGCCTGTAATCCCAGCACTTTGGGAGGCTGAGGCAGGCAGATCACTTGCGATCAGGAGTTGGAGACCAGCTACTCAGGAGGCAGAAGCAGGAGAATCGCTTGAACCTGGGGGGCGGAGGTTGCAGTGAGCTGAGCTCGCACCACTGCACTCCAGCCTGAGTGACAGAGTGAAACTCAGTCTCAAAAAAAAAAAAAAAAAGAGTGGCAGTAGTGGTGGGGGAGACCTCTATCCCCCTTGCTGGGGTTTCCTAGGAAAGAAGGCTGGTGAGAGCTGTTGCTGGTGGTGGGCCCTGAGCCGCAGGGTCTGAGGGCCTACCCTGTGCTACCCCAGAGCTGCCTGAGAACTGGACGGACACGCGGGAGACGCTGCTGGAGGGGATGCTTTTCAGCCTCAAGTACCTGGGCATGACGCTGGTGGAGCAGCCCAAGGGCGAGGAGCTGTCAGCCGCTGCCATCAAGAGAATCGTGGCTACGGTGAGCACCCCAGTCGGGAAGGGTGGGGGAACCAGGGACCAAGGACCAGCTTCTTCCCAGGTGCCCTCTTCCCAGCTTGTTACTCCAGTTGGGTGTGTCTGAGCCTGGCCCTGCCCTTGATTCTCCTTCCATCCAGCTTTTGGGCCTTGGCAGAGGGGAACCATTGGACTTGGAAGGTCATGGTCAGTGGCTTCCCTCCAGCCATTATGGCCTCTTCCAGCCTCCCCACCCCCAGCTCAGGCTCCCCACCAATGCATTGGTGACTTATCAGCACCAGGAAGGGTGGGGAGGTTGCTTTCCCTTGACTACCTGCCCAATGGCCTGAGAGACAGCATAACCCATCAGAGAGCAGATTGCCCCCTCCCTAGCTTTGAGCAAGGGTGGGCCTTTTAAATCCACTTCCCTTGGTGGCCTCGGACCCCTCAGCTCAGTGGACGGAGCAGAGTACTCAGGAGTCATCCTGCTGGGTTGTGCTAGCTCATTCAGTGCCGAGTCTGCAGGCCCTCCTAGCTGTGTGTCCTTGGGCAAGTCGCTTAGCCTCTCTGAGTCCATCTCTTTCTGGGGAGAGGGAGGATGACTCGAGGTCCACGGTGCCTGACAGATAGCTGGTGCTCAGCAGATGCTGCTCCTGTTTCTATTGCAAGAAGGTGCTGGCTGAGTGGTCTTCCCCAGGCTGCTGCCCGTCACCTGAGCTGAGATGGGCCCCGTGTCTGGGGCTTAGGAACAGTGAAGTGCAGGCCATGAGGGTGGGTCTCAAGTGAGGCTGGCAGACTCCTCTGACTCCTGTCTGCTCCCAAGGCTAAGGCCAGTGGGAAGAAGCTGCAGAAGGTGACTCTGAAGGTGTCGCCACGGGGAATTATCCTGACAGACAACCTCACCAACCAGCTCATTGAGAACGTGTCCATATACAGGTACGCTCAGCATGGGGTTGGCCCATCCACTCTGCACTTGGGGCAGTAGGTGGAGTATCCCATCTGAATCCAGGCTCTACCACTTCCTACCTGGATGACATTGGAGCCTCAGTTTCCTCATCTGTAAAATGGGGGTGGGAACAGATCCTGCTGCACAGCGCTGTTAGGAAACGCGGAGTGCACGGCACCTGGCTCACGATGAGCATTTGGTTAAGTGGCAGCTGCTGCTGTCATCATCACCAGTTGCAAAAGACAGCTGAGCCCACCCGTGCCCCGCCCCCCCCTACTCCCCACCAGCATGCCGCTGAGTCGGGCTTGGAGCAGAGAACTGCAGAGTCACTGCCTTTTCCTTCTGCTGTGAATGCAGCAGCTCAGCTCTGGGTATCTGGCCAGACATTCCAGGAAGGCCTCAGCCAAGGTCTGAGGTCAGAGTGTAGATGGTCTCTCTAGTGGGTCCTCTGGTCAGCCCTTAGAGCCTCAGGCTATCCCCACCTCTCTCGGCTGGTCAGTTGTAGTTTTTCAGAACTGGAAGGGACAGCTCAGGTCCATTTTACAGATGGAGAAGCTGAGGCCCAGAGAGGGAATTGCCTAAGCCTGCGCAGTGAGGTAGTAGCTGAACTGGAACTAGGATACCCGGGCCGGAGCCCTGTCCAGCAGGCTCCCGTCTGCCTGGCATCCCTCCACCCTCTTGCTTTGTCTCTAAGCAGATAGCTCAGCCCGTTGGTGCACAGGCCAGTAGTAGGTCAATAGATGTGTGTTGTGGGGGTCCAGCTGATGTCTCCTCTCACCGGCCTGATCATACCTGCCTGCCTTTAGTCAACAGTTTCAGATACCTATTCTGCCAACGTCTGTGCCAGACGAGGACTCCAATCCGGCTCATGCCCTCAAGGAGCTTCCACTCTAGTTGGGAATAGTCGGAAGGAAACAGGAGATAGAGCATAGTGTTTTCCAAGAAGGCAAGAAGGAGGTCTGCCTGGGGAAATCCGGGAAGGCCTCCCAGGGGAGGTGGAACCTTGCTGGGGCTTGAAGAATAACAGGATCTAGTTTATTGTTACCAAGGACCCAGTAACGTTTAGAGCAGGAAGCTGGACCCCCTGGGATGGAGAAGAGGTAGGCAGGGACCTGGCACCTTCACACTCTGCCCACCGGGGTGTTGATGCCTGTGATTGAAGCTGGGGCCACATGGTTGAGGGGTGGGTCTATGGCGCTCCTGTCCCACCTCTGGGTTGAGGGGTGAGTCTGTGGCACTCCTGCCCCACCTCTGGGCTGCTGGCCCCTCCCTGATTGAGACTCTGTGGCTGACTGGAGGCAACAAGGAGGGACCAGACAAGTGAGGGAGGGTAGGAGGCCGAGGGCTCGGGTGGCCCCCAGGTTACGGGTGCGACTGGGGGCAGAGAGGGTGCTCCATGCAGAGGGAGTTGCTGTGTGTCTCCTCCCGGGCCCACTGGGGCTCCTTGTTGGGTCCTCGTCACACACACACACCCCACCCCTACTCCCAGCTCTTCACCCCTGGCCACAGCTCCAGAACTTGCAAGTGATCCCAGTCACCCTGAGAGAGACGGACCTGAATCTCACCAGACCTCTGGGCAGGGGCATGGATCGGAGGGCAGGTGGGATGGGGGAGGCCAGGTGAAGGGCATCGGTGAGCAGGGGAGTGTCCTGCTTTCTGCTTCCCCTTCTGGCCAGTTGGCACATAGCCTTAAGAGGCAGCATGGCAGTCACGGCCTCTGGAGTCCTACAAGTGAGTTCAGGTCTGGGCTCAGGTCTTTAGCCTCAGTTTACTTCATCTGAAAAACGTGGATAGTGATAGAACCCGTCTCAGAGGGTAGCTTTGAGAATTACATGAGGTGAGATCTAGAAAGCTCTTGGCACATTGCCTGGTATGTGGTAAGGGTTCAGCTATTACTGTTTTGGGGTGCGGCTCAGTGTGGGATGGGAGGGAGACGGGGAAGTGCCCTGCTTCCAGTCTTTACCCCATTCCGTCCTTCCTGCCTGGCCTGGGCCCCTCCTGTACAGATGGCCTAGGTACCCAGCCTGGAGGCCAAGGCTCGATTCCCAGAGTCTGCCCTGGTGGAGTGGGAATAGCAGGTTCTCTGCAACTCGGGGGAGCTGCCCTGCAGGGCATCCCACATGTGCTCAGGCCCCTGTGCCAGGTCCGGTGATACTTCCTCCTTGCTTTCAGGATCTCCTATTGCACAGCAGACAAGATGCACGACAAGGTGTTTGCATACATCGCCCAGAGCCAGCACAACCAGAGCCTCGAGTGCCACGCCTTCCTCTGCACCAAGCGGAAGATGGTCAGCGGGGAGGGCTGGGGCTGGGACAGGGTCCAGTGGCCTTGGCAGCCCTGCTCTGGGTAGGGGGGCTGTCTGGTGTGGGAGGCAGGACCCAAAGGTGACCATTACTTAAGAAGAGGGTGAAATCTCTGGGAACCCCAAGTGGGTGCCGAGAGCTAAGGGGTACAGTGATGGGGCTACAGGCAGGCAGGTGACCCGCTGGTCAGCCTCGTGTGGGCAGTGGCTAGCCCGTGTCCCCAGTGCGTGTCTGGACCCCTTTCTCTCTGTAACATGATTCGTTGGGTTGAGATTGTTTTGGATCTCCTGTCTTTAATACAGTCTAGGGATGCAGGGCCTTGTACGGATTGGTCCTCGGAAATGGGAGATCAGAGGGCCTGGGGTGGAAGGCAAAGGCGAGAGCCATCAGAGAACCGGGCTTGCCGTGACCGGAGTGTGGAGGGCAGTGGCCGTTTCTTGCTGCCTCCTGCGCGTCCATTCCAGCTGTGACCAGTGTGGACAGTGACCGTCTCTCGGTGCCTCCTGTGTGTGCATTCCCGTGCTAGGCTTCCAGGTCTTCACTCGTTTAATCGTCACGGCTCTGCAAGGTGGCAACTGTTACTCTCTCCATTTTTTTTTCTTTTTTTAAATTTTTAATGAGGAAACAGACTCCCAGAGGCCAGCTGTCTTGCTGAGGATAACACAACCAGTCAGGGTTAGAGTAGGGTTGTTTAAACCCACGTTTCCTCCCCTCCCTGCGTGAATGGGGAGTTCAGAGCTCCTTGTCTCATTTCCAGGACACCCCCTGACCACATCTTAGCTGGGATGAGTGGGAACCTTGGTGGTCACAGGGGATTCGTCCTGAATTTGGGGGCAAGGAGTGGAGTGGGTCAACCTTTGGCATTGCAGCTTTTGTTTCTGAGACCCGCAGGATCTGAGCATCCTCCCTATAAGGTGCTTCCTGACATCCATTGATGTAGCATTGACACCTGTTAACCTCTGTTGACAGCTCAGAGCCCCAGTCCCCATGCCCTATAGCCCTTGGAACCTAGGAGACAAGATCCCCTTCCCTCCCCTGTCATCAAAGGACATGTCAGGTACATCACAGTCTTTGTGGTCCCTAGGCTTCCTGCTGCCCATCAGGGCACACTTTAGGTATTGTGTAAGTTGTAACAAATGATCGCAAATTTAGTGGCTTAAAACAACACAAATGTATTCTCTTATGGAGAAGAAAAATGTATTCTGTGACAGAAGTAGATCAGGAGTCTAAACTAGGTGGGCAGGATTGTGTTTTTTTCTGGAGGTTCTAGGGGAGAATCCATTTCCTTACCTTTTCTACCTCCCAGAGACTGACCACCTGCATTTCCGGGTTCGTGGGACTGTCCTCATCCTCCGAGCCAGCAATGTAGCGTCTTCCGGTCTCCTGATTTCATTGTCACATTGCTGCTTTTAGCTCTGACTCTCCTACCCCGCTCAGCACTCCTTCTGATGACATTTGGACACTCTGAGTAATTTGGGATAATCTCCCTCGCCACATCCTTAGCTCACATCTGTAAAGCCCGTTTGCTGTGTAAGGCAGCATTCACGGTCTCAGGGATTAGGATGTGGACATCTTGGGGGCGGACACACGATTCAGCCCACCACAGGTGTCATGGAAGAGGCACTGTAGGAGGAGACGGTCTAGCGGTCTGATCCTGGCTGATTTGCTGTGTTACCTTGGAGAAGATCCTGCCCTTCTCTGGGCTGCTTGCCTATCAGCAGAATGAGAAGGTTGCCTCAGTGACCTCCAGGGTTGTTCTGAAAGGCCCCAGGTTCTTTTGAACACCTTGTTTCTTTCCTGCAGACTCAGTGTCGCTGGCCACTTGCCTCATGAGGTCCCAGGGCTCCAAGTTGCTGTGGCATCTCCTGTGAGTTCCCACAGATGTGAATCGTGGCTTTGTCTTTTAGGAGGCCACACAGACTTACAAATACAGCTCCTTATGTCCCCATTGTTCATCTCTTCCTCCCCGCTGACCAGGGCAGGCCCTGGGCAGGGACAGCTGGCCCTGGGTGGGAGGGGCCTTCGATGGTGCAGAGGCTTCCTCTGGGATGAGGGGTCTGGGAGTAAGAGAGAGGTGCAGGCCCAGCTCTTACAAGGGAGACCTGGCGTGTGATGAGAGAACTTCACACAGACTTGAAGGAAATCAGCCTACCCTCAGGCCATGAGGTCAATTACCAGGAAAACAGAGCCAGGCCGCTGCTCAGCCACTGATTGCAGAGCCCTGACCAGGCAGCAGGAAGGGCCCCTGCCAGACACCCAAACTCTTCATCTTTCTTAGTGTGTTTTTCTCAGGTTGGGTTGACGGCTGGAGTGGTTTATCCGTCTCCCTACCCTTTGCTACCTCGCCTCCCTGCTTCAGGGGCCCTGCGGACCCCTCTCCAAGACAGCCCAGCCCAGCATGGTGTAAATACATCACCTGCTACCTCAAGGTCTTAGCCCAGCCCAGGCTGACAGTGTGTTGATGGCCTCCACATGTTGGAAATCCTAGCTTCTTGGGCTAAGTGGAAGTGTTCTTGGGGGAGGCAGGAGATGGAATAGCTGTGTCAGCCTCCGCACCTGCTGGCAGCTCTGCCACAGAGGTTTGGCACCGTGTGTCCTGGCCTGAGCCATGGAGAAAACATCCAAGGCGGTAGAGAACAGCCCAGCTTCCGTACCTGGAAACCAGGGGGGCTTAGTTCTGGGGTGGTAGTAAATCTCACTAACTTCCCTGAAGTTAGAGTCAGTGAGACTTCCTTGAGACAGACACCTTGAATGGGGCTTTGAAGGCTGAGGAGCCAGGAGGAGTTTGCCAGGCCGAGAGAAGGGGGTGGGGTGGTGGGTGGGGAGTGCACACCAGCACGGGATTAACACACGTGCAAGCGCAGAGGGGCGAAGCGAAATGGTTCCCCTGGGGTGGGTGGTGAGGCAGCTTCCGTTTGCGGCAGGCCTTGAATCAGGATGTTGAGGGCCTTGAATCGGGATGTTGACAAAACGTCACTCATTGTGGCTGGGGGCCTCCACATCCCTACTCTTCCTGGCTGGGCTGCCGGAATGAGTTCATGACCCATTCAGGTTGGGGGAGAAGGGCTCCTTTCTACATCACCCACCAGTCAGTTCAACTCTGGGGCAGCACAGCCACCCCAGGTCTCCCCTCCTTGGTGCTGCTGGGCACAGCCAGCACAGGGTTCCTCCAGGGAATCCCTTCCATCTGCCCAACCGGGAGGCCTCTGGGCTCCAAAGTGAAGGTGTCGTGCAGGTGCTGGGCCTGGGCTGATGATAGGCAAAGTGCTACCCCCATTTCCACCCAGGCAGTGCGGGGCCGGGCTGCTCCCTCCCCCATGACCATTGGCATCTTGGAGTGATCGTTGTGCAAGGTTTATGCTTCTGGGGCAGCAGGGCTGCTGGGGGGCACGTGGCTGTCTTGGTCCGAGTTTTTGGCCCCTCTTGAGCCGTGAGCAGCCTGATTCCTGGGAACAAGGAATGTGAAAAACTGGGCAAGGTAGCATCCAGTCAGGATAATAAGGCAGACCCGAAGGCCAGAGGCAGTCAGGAGGGGCGGGCATCCCGCCTGGGCAGGCCCAAGCAGTCCCTCCACCTAATGCTGGTCCTCGGATTCCTGCAGCCACCCCAGGAAGCAGGGCCCACCCCACTCCCAGTCCCTGCCCAGCCTGGGCTTGCAGCCACCTGCACACATCCACCTCTTGGGTTGTATTCAGTTTAACTTACAGCTTGGAACTTCAGGGCAAAAGGGTAGGAATGTATGCAAGTGAACAAGCAGATTTATGCAACGACAGTCTAAGCTTGTGTCTCCAAGGTTCCAGCAGGCTTAAATAACGGCGTTTTCATATCCCTGCCACACTGGGTGACCAGCCCTTGCTTGGGTGGATAGTGATCTGACTTGGGCTGGTAATTAGCTCATATTTTTAGTTCGTGGGCAATTCTCAATGGTAACTGGGTCTGTTAAACTTGATTCAGAGATGACAGCTTAAATTGTAAACAGCTGCGAAGAGTTTCATACCTAATTACCATATTTAAGTTTTGCCATAAAGTGCCTGTACTTCCATCAAAAATGTAAATGTTGGAGACATTCAAATGAGGTTTTATACTTTTGTGAAGTTTAATTGGCACGGATCAGTCAGTTTGTTTAGGAATTTTTAATATTTTTTTAAAAGGAGTTTTAAAGGCAGTGACCACAGGTCCATTTCTCAATTAAATAGAGTTGTCTGGGGGAGGCCAGGGAGTGGGGCTGAGGCTGGCGAGGCCTGAACTTGTAGACTTGAAAGAGGCTGGTGCTTTCTTCTCTCAGCCAGGGCTTCAGAAGGAAGCTAGATGTTTCCGGCTATAGCTACGAACTCTGGGACTTCCACTCTCAGAAGCTGAGCTGATTAACCCTGGACTGGAATGGCTGAGAGAGGAAGGTGTTGAGATGAATATGGGCTGGGGATAGGTCCTGGCTGGAATGAGGCCTGTGCCTCAGATGAATGTAATTCACCCAGTATTGTTGCCACCTCTGGGAGGCATTGGCCTGCTCTGGAGGGCAGGGGTGTTCAGATTGATTCTTGCTTTTAGGGTGCACACAGCTGGGGGAAACACAGGCAGGGGAGCCAGTGACACTTTCACATGCATGGTGCCAGAGGGAGGTGGGTGGGGCTAGAGGAGTCTGGGAGTGGTGACAAGAGAGAGGTGGTGACATCTGAGTTGGGTTTGGAGGGGGGGGGGGGGGAGTTCCCCTGGGGTGAAGGGCCAAGGTATGGCCCTTCCTTACAGGTGGGTTATAGCACTGACCGGTTTTGGTCCCCGGGCCTTCATTGACATCTTGCTCCTATCAGGAAATTGACAAGCCTTCTACTCTCTTTGTGGGATCCAGTTATAATCCCAACCAGAACCTAACTTTCACCTCTCTGGCTGTGGCTCATTTGGGGCAATGGCTGGGCCCTTCCAATTCTGGCTTTTCTGTTCTCCAATTCCAAGGGCTAATAAGTCCACAGGTAATTAGGGATAGCTTCTTGTAGGAAGTAAGCCTCACAGTTCATTGAATTTAGGGAAGCCCAAAGGGGAAGGAAAAGACATGGAGAAGAACAGCCTTTGCAGGCAGGGGCCCTAGGGTGAGGGTGAGAACTTTGGTGAGGCCAGAGATGGTAAAGATGGGGCCCCTACTGCCTCTGCGAGGCTGTGGTCTTATGACACCCCAGGCTGCTTTGGAGACCTGGGAAGGGCCAGGACCCTGCTCTGCCCAGCAGGCATTCCAGAGCCTGGGATGGAGCTGCAGAAGCTGCAGGGAGGGAGCCAGGGGGCCTGGCCTGGAGTCCCCAGCCCTCCAGTGCAGACTTGCTCTGCCCTGGCTGATACAGCACCCCTCCCCATCCCCACTTCCTGTTTTCAGGCTCAGGCTGTTACCCTCACCGTAGCCCAGGCCTTCAAAGTCGCCTTTGAGTTTTGGCAGGTGTCCAAAGAAGGTGAGCCTTTGCATCTACATTGTGGGTGTGGTGGGAGGTGGGGAGACACATAAAGGCCCTGGGGTCAGACCTGGACCAACTTCCTGCCTCATCACCCACCTGGCTTGTGACTGTGAGCAGGTCCCTTCACTGCTCGGAGTCTCGGTTTTCCCGTCTGAAAAATGGGAACAGCCGTCTCCCTCCCCAAGGGTGCTTGTGAGGATTAACTGACATCCGAAAGGTTTCTTTCCTCCCAGCTGGAAACCTGAAACTGCCCCTTGAGATTGGCCACGGCTAATCACCCCTGCCCAGTGATTGCCGGGGACAGACTGCTGGGGTCTGAGGCTCCAACATGTTGTGCCTTGGTCCTGCAGAGAAAGAGAAGAGGGACAAAGCCAGCCAAGAGGGAGGGGACGTCCTGGGGGCCCGCCGAGACTGCACCCCCGCCTTGAAGAGCTGTGAGTCCTGACGGGGAAGGGGGATTGGCCATGCGGTGTTGGGGTTGCGCTTCACCCAGGGGGTCCCGCTCCTGCCTGGGCTGGGACAGCCTCTTGGTTTTTCACTTTTGTTTTGTTAAATAAATAATACACGTTCATTACAGATCAATTAGAAAATGTAGATAAGGGGAAGAAGTAACTCATTTTAGTACATTTTCTTCTAGATATGTCCCTATGCAAATATGTAAATATGTGTCTATCTTTCTATATACTTAACATACTATTGTGTGGTTGCTTAAGAAAACTTAACTATTGTGAATATAAAAGTTTCAGTCTAAGCCATTAGTCAGGTTCTCGCTCTGTGGGCAGCCGCGCATCTGCCGTGAGGAGGTGCCAGGGCCGGGCTCTGCTGGGAGGCCTGGGCAAGGTCACATCAGAGGGGAGGGTCAGGGCCAGGACAGCCCAGGGAGGGGGCCAGGAAGGAAGAGGCTGATCTCCCACTGACAGCCTGACCGGATCCCTCACAGTGGTCGCCACTGGGAACCTGCTGGACTTAGAGGAGACGGCTAAGGCCCCGCTGTCCACGGTCAGCGCCAACACCACCAACATGGACGAGGTGCCGCGGCCACAAGCCTTGAGTGGCAGCAGTGTCGTCTGGGTGAGTGATTGTGTGGCCAGCAGATCGGTGATCCTCAGCCTGACCTCTGGGTGAGCCTGGGGCTGCTCCAGGGACCAGGCCCTGGGACCCGTGACTTGTGGGCCTCTGGGAGGACCAGACCCAGCCCGGTAGTGCCCAGGCCCAGGATAGGGGATGAACAATGTCCCTTTTGAACCTGAGGCTTCGTCCCCAACAGGCTTGGCTCCCAGCACAGCTGTCTCCTCACAATGCTTGGCCTCTTGGCCTGAGCGTCCACGGCTCTGCCCACCACAAGACCAGCCAAAGGCGTCCTTGTTCTTGACGTGGCAGAGCTCGCTCCTGGCACCCCTCCCCCTCAGCCGCCTGAATGAGGACCCAGAGACTCGAGCAGTCACCAGCTTGGTCCCTGACTCCCTCAGGGACTCAGGGCAGGCCCCCGACCTCTCTGTCTCAGCTTTTTCATCTCAGTGAGGGTGATGACCTCCGCCAACAGAATCTCCCCGAGGAGCCTGAAATTTAACTTTAATTTTTCATTTGTAAATAATTTCAGACTGTGTTACAAAAGTAGTACAAAGAATTCCTGTTCACCGTTCATCCAGATTCCCCAATTGTTAACATCTTGCATGACCACATTACACTGGTCAGAATCAGGAAACAAACACGATACTGTGCTGTTATATAATCTATAGAACTTACACATTTCTCCAGGTGCCCCTTCAGTGTCCTGTTTCTGGCCAAGGATCCATTGCAGAATAACATGTTAACTTGTCGTCTCTAATTTTTAAAAATCTGGGTACTGGGGGCTCCCCTGGTGTCCCTCGAGCCTGTTCTCCACTGTTCGGGAACCACCCCTGCCACTTGCCCATCCTCACCAGGAGGCCATGGAGGGACCTCACCCGTCGCTTTTCTGCTGAGGCTGTGGGACTCCTGGCATCAGTTATCCCTCATGAGCTTGGAATTTTGGCTTGGCTTTTGGAAGTAATTGAAGGCAAGAAAACTTCCTTCCCCACCCTCTTCCTTTTGGAATTTGAAAGCCATAGAAGTCATCGAGTCCAATGCCCTCCTATTACGGAAGGAAAAGCTGAGTTTCAAAGAGCAGTGACTTGCCCAAGGTCTCACGGGCAGGTAGTGTGGAGCAGGGCGCTGAACCCACCTGGGTCTCCAGACACCCTAGGACATGCCCTTTCTCCTCTCCCACGTCTCCAGCTTTGGGTCCTTGGGCTGAGATGCCGACGAGGCACCCAGGCAGGAGGACTGCCTGAGGCCGTGCCTCCAGGTGCCCACCCTGAGCTTGTGTCCTGAGTCTCTGTAGCTTACCCAGGGCTGGGACAAGCCCCAACTGTGAGCTCCCCCAAACATAGTTCTTATCTGCTGCTTTGTTTTCCCCAAGGAGCTGGATGATGGCCTGGATGAAGCATTTTCGAGGTAACGCGAGCTTCCTGTGCTGGGCAGGGGGCCTGGCATGCGTGCGTGGGCTGGCCCTGCCGCTCTTTCCCTTGGGGACCTTTGCCCTGATTAAGAACACGAGCCACTCGGACCCCCTCCAGAGCAACAGTCCCATCCCTCCACTCAAATGCTTCCAGGGGCAGGGAGCTCACTGTCTGGGGAGGAAACCCCTTCCAGCGTTGTCCAGAGCTGTTAGAAAGTTCTTACTGTTGAGTCAAAAACTATTCCTAGTGGCTGCTCTGCCGAAGTCTGAGCTGAGCGAAACACACTGCAGCTCAAGTTGATTTCCTCCGACTGGCGTGGCCTTCAAAAATGGGCTTTTTTTTACAGGCTTTGCTCCCTCCAGAGGTCTGTGTTTATGAACAGGGGGAGGGAGAAAGTGCTTAATGAAGCTCGTGGAGCGTTCCATAGCAGAGAAGGTCAGGCACAGTGAGGAGGTGTTTTGGTATAGCCTTTGGTGGCACTTCCCCGTTTTCCCAGGGGCCATCCTTGTGGCCCCCTGCAGCTTGGGGATATGCCATGGAGAAGGCTGTGGCTGAGGAGAGGCCTGGGCAGGTCAGGGCTCCGAGCCCTGGGTCCCCGTCTGTCAGGCCTCCCTTTCTCCCTTGAGACCCTCAGCAGCCTCCTACAGCCCTCCCACATCAGGGGCTTTGTTTGGGGTTGGGGTCAGCGATTTTTGGTCCAGCGGGTGAGGACAGAGTCCGGGTCTTTGCCCTCCTGCCTCCTCCTTCCTCTTCCTTGCCTCCTTCTTGCCAGGGACTGGTGGAAACCCCTTGGTCCAGCCTGGGGCGAGGGCAACACCTTCCCTGCCTCACTGGCTGACTACACCCGTCCTCTGAAGAAAATCTTTTGTTTGCTTTTTCCACATTATTTTGAGCATCATGTGCCCTTTATTAACAGTTTTGAAAATCAGCAAAGCATTAAACAGAAAGTAACACCATCCCATAATCCCACAGCCTAGAGTTTAGGGCTTAATTCATGCTAATCCTATACATATACATTATTTTGCATTGATCAGCTCATCGTATTTGCATTTTGGGATCCTGATTTTTCACTTAACAGCGATGTGTCAGAAGCATTGCTCCAGGCTGTTAAAAGCTCCTCATAAACACCTCTTCCATTGACTGCCTAACATTCTCTTAAGGGAAGCGGCTATACTTTACTTGGCTCCCCCCTATTCTTTTGGACATGTAGGTTGTCTCCCTTTGTAAATTTATTTTTCGAACAGCATGGTGTTGACACAGTTATAGCCAAAGAATCTTCCGTGTTCCCTCCCACAGCTTGTTCTCCACCCCACCCCCAACCCTGCTGCTCCCTTTACCAGCTCTGCCCCTTCTCCTCTTTCCTGGGCATGTCCTGGCTAAGCTGGGGCACGGAGTGGGTGCTCTGGCCTTTCCCGGGGGTGGGTGCGCCGCTGGCTGCCCCTGACTTTTCTGAGCTGTTTGACTCTCAAGGGGAGGTGCTTTGATCTGAGGCTCCTCCACCTCCCCTGCACCTGGGGCTTCCTTCTTGGGCCCCGTGCCCTGCTGTTCCCCACTGGTGCCCCCTCGCATCTGACCCTGGGGTGCACCAGCCCTCACCCAGGCTCTCGGCTCACACAGCTCTGCCTTGCAGGCTTGCCCAGTCTCGGACGAACCCTCAGGTCTTGGACACTGGCCTGACAGCCCAGGACATGCATTACGCCCAGTGCCTCTCGCCTGTCGACTGGGACAAGCCTGACAGCAGTGGCACAGAGCAGGATGACCTCTTCAGCTTCTGAGGGCCCGGGGCCAGCCAGACACAAGTGGCCCTGACACGTGACGGACCAAAGCCACCTGCTGCGGGGGAGCCGGTTCCGGGACCTGCCCGCCACCTCTCCCCGCCCTGAGCACTGTCAGCCTGAAGATCAGAGCTGCAGCCAGTCAGGCAGGGGAGAGATTTTTTTTTGAAGCCCTGCTCTTTCTCTGAGAACCAAAAGATGCCTTGAATATTTATTCAGTGACTTCTGGCTTATGCTCGGAAGCCAGTCTGCGTCAGGCACGTCTCCTGCTGCGTGACATGTGCAGTGCTGTAATCGGCTCCCCCTTGCTGTCTGGAGCAAGCTCTGTCCTGGCTGTGGGTATCAGGACTGTGACCAAAGCATTTCTAGTCCCTTCTCTCTTTCTAAGGACTCACATTTCCCTGGGGGCATCCTGCTTCCTGAAAGCCGTTGGATTTCAGTGATTTCCCCCCCACTCCCCAGCACAGGAGAGCACCCACAGCCTCAGAAGAGGAATGTGTCCTCCTGCTCTGCTTCCTCAGGGCCCAGCAGGCGGGGTTTGAGCCCTGGATCCCAGGCTTTTAGAGACCAAGGGGCAGCTCCTGACCAAAGACGATACAGCTTGGCACTTTAAAGCATTAACAGCAGGTGTGACCCTGAGGGCTCCTCCATGGTGCTGCATCGAATCCAACTTTCCTTCTGTCCTTCCTCCAGGAGAAGGGGCCAAAGGTCCCTGTGGATGGTCTCCACCTGTGCTTGGAACCAGTGTAACTGGCTGCTCCCTGCTCCCAGGGACTGACACGGGGATCATCTCTGTGCCACCCTCCGTCGGGCCCCTCCCTGCCTTCTCCCCTCCACGCAAGGCTGTGCTCTTCCTCTGGTTTCTGTGTGTCCGTTTGAGTGTCTGTGCCCCACCTCCCCATACTTCCTGGGATGATGTGTGAAACCTGACACCTAGATTTATTTGGAAATATTCTGTGACCACTTTACAGATGAGGAAACTGAGGCCTCAAGCGTGGAGGGGTAGAGTGAAGAGTAGAACCCAGGTCTGATGCCAAAGCTGCTTGCTTCTCTGCCTCCTCACGCAACTCACACCTCCTTTTCTTCTAGCTTTGTTGTCCTCCCAGGAACCAAAAAACCCCAGCTATTTTCTGACCAAAATGTGTTTCATAACAAACCATCTGGTGCCTTTCCACACAGAACTGGCAGGAGCCTCGTGTCCTGCTAGCTGTCTCTCTTGTTGATTTCCGTGAAAATGCAAGTGTTTGAAGTCTGCTCATTCCGAGGGTGAAACAAAATCCAACCCTGTCAGAATCACGCTGTTCTCTTCGCTGACACTGTGACCCTAGGTCGGGACATACCAGCAGCAATCTGTCTTTAGAATCTCTTTCCTTCCTCCCCTTCTGCCCCCGTGGGGCTCCTGGCATCCTGGAAGCCAGCAAAGCCTCCAGCGTCTTTGCCATCCTGAGGTGCCTCCCAGTGGCCTGGCTTGTCGGAGCAAGTTTCATCAGCCCTAGGGGAAACCACGGCCCTCCTGGGAACCTCCTTACCTGGAGTAACCGGACACCTTAGACGGAGGTGCCTGAGGGTGGGGTGGGATTTGTAGGGTCATTATCAGAACACGAGGATAACTTCCTTGCCCCAGCTCTGTAGCCACCTCCTTGGCACCGGCCTCTGTATTTGTCCTAAGGCGGCGGCGTGGGTGACGCCTGACACATGCCGGCCTTGGCACGAGGGGGGCCAGGGGTTCTGAGAAGCACTGCCCTGTGAGAGCCACACTGGCCTTCGTCTCCATCTCTCGTTGACGGGCTGTCCGTGTGCCTCCTGTGTGTCTGCAGACAAGTCTTGCTGTGCTTTATTTGTGAAACTTTAATGAGGAAAAAACAAATAATAAATGTTCTCATTTTGAAACGCAAGCAGCGCTCATCAGGCGGAGAAGACCGTCGGCAGCGTCCGGTGGCTTCTGCTCTTTGGGAATGGCAGCAGCAGTGACCACAGGCTGGGTGGGGCTGCGCACCCGGGGGCAGCACTGAGTGGGGGTGATGGTCTTAGGTTCCTGGGGTTGAAGGCCCAGTGGGGCCCCCTTTTCACCCAGCAGCTGGGTGTGTGTGTGATGAGGTCACCTCTGGATGACTCACAGAGGCCACACCAGGGATCCGGTGCATCGGCTGAAGCGTCTGAGAGCCCGGGCGGGGGACCCTGGCCAGGGGCTGTGAGTCCCCTGCAATGTGCATGAGGTTGTGTACGTGTCCACGTGGGCGTTTTCCCCAGGGAGGATGGCCATTCTTTCCATCACTTTTTGGACTGCAACACTTTCTCATTCCACAGACTTGCTCCAGGCTGAACGTGCACTGGGCCTGGGTCTCAGTACTGGGGACAGGGGTCCAGGTGTGGCCCAGATGAACTCAGAATGTGTGGTTTCAGTGTGTTGGGGGATGGTGGCAAGTATTTCAGTGTCTTGGGAGACTCAGGGTCTAGCCCTAGCTCTGCCACTTGGAGGCTGTGACACTTGATCAGTCACCTCTTGAGCCTTGATTTTCCCATCTGAAAATGGTGCAATGACCTGCCTGCTTTTTACCACCCTGGGTTTTGTGTGACTCAGCGGTGACCATCATCACATTGTTGGTGGAACACTTGTGCATTCAGGTTATCTCAGAACTAAAGGCAACTGGAACTCAATATGTTTAAAAATGGCAAAGTAAAATTGTTAGTAACCGTTGTTAACTGAGCTCTTACTACGTGCCAAGGGTTGTGCTAAGCTCTGCACCATGTTGGAACGGTTGTGCTGAGCCCAGATAGCAGATGGCATTAGCTCCCGTTACTGCTGAGGACACTGGGCTGGGAGAGGAAGGCAGCTGTGCTTCAAGTCCTGGGCAGGGCCACAGCTGAGCCGCCGACCTGTGTGACCCTTACTTACCCCGCCATGTCCTGGCTTCCCAGGAGTCCAGTCTGGCCATATGCTGCCCGAGACCACCTGTTGACCTGTGCGGTGACCCTCACAGAAGGGCCACTCTTCGGAGACTCCCCAGGCCTCTGCCCCTCAGCTGTGGCTTGTGGGGGTCCCCTTGGACATGTATCTCTTTATCCCTTTCAAACGGTGATATTTTAAGTGCCCAGAACCCAGAGGCAGAGCCCTCGTATCAGCATCAGGCTGACTCCCTGTGAATTCTCAGTGGTTCATGGATGACTAAGAAATTTTCCCTTCTTCTTTCCCTCATAATCTGAAAAGACACCCAACAAGTTCATCTTTCAGTTTAAATTTGGCCAATGTCTTTAGTCTCCGGATGTCTCGGATTATGAATCCTGAGCACCAGCCATCTGCTCTTTCATGCATAAGGGATGAAGCCAGGGAGAACAAAGTCGCCTTTCAGATTTGATGTGACCTTCAGCTTCACTGGGTGGATGTTGGGGTCTTCTGTCCCAGGAAGAGATCCCATCCCGTGTAAATCTCTCTGGGGACTTTTCAACAAGCCTGGCTAGGGAATAGGGGCAGATTCGCATCCTGGTTGCGGGCTTGGGGCCTGGTCTTCCTCCAGCCTCCCTCCCCCGACCATTCCCAGGTACTGATCAGAAGAGGTGCCCGTTTGTATATTAAGTAACCCGGCCGGGCATGGTGGCTCACACCTGTAATCCCAGCACTTTGGGAGGCCGAGGCGGGCGGATCACGAGGTCTGGAGATCGAGACCACGGTGAAACCCCGTCTCTACTAAAAATACAAAAAATTAGCCAGGCGTGGTGGTGGGTGCCTGTAATCCCAGCTACTTGGGAGGCTGAGGCAGGAGAATGGCGTGAACCCGGGAGCTGGAGCTTGCAGTGAGCCGAGATCGCGCCACTGCACTCCAGCCTGGGCAACAGAATGAGACTCCTTCTCAAAAAAAAAATAAATAAATAAAATGAAGAAGTAACCCTTGGGCCTGTTAGGTCTTTTGCACCTAACACCGGTGATACTAGTCCTTGCAACCTCACACGCTACCAGGTAGGTGGTCCTAGTCCCGTTTTCCTGATGAGGCAGCTGAGGGTGAAGGAGGATCAACAAGTTGACCAAAGTCTCACATCCACTCAGGGGGATCTGGGATTTGAACCCTGCTCTCTGACCCCACTGTACAGTGCCTCTCCGTGCAGATCAAGGCAAGCCCCAACCCAGCTGCCGTGCCCTGCTCTGCCTCGCCAGCAGCCCCAGCTACCACGGAAGACACTGGAAGCTGCTGGCCAGTGGTTGTCTCCACAGGCAGAGGCTGACTTCCTAGCTAGACACCAGAGCAGATCCCACTTCTTCCCCAGTGGCTGCCCTTTGAGGCCACTTCTCTGGACATGCCTAGTTTAGAACTCCACAGGGGTGTGTCATTGCACTGAGACCCTGCTTTGTCCCCAGTGGCATTGCCCAGCCTGCCAGTGGCGCCCACAGTGTTGGTGCCCCTCAGAGAAGGAAGGCTTCCTCTGGAAGGTGAATGCCAGCCTCGGAAGGGCAGGAATGAGGGTGCACATCTTGAACACCAGCAGCATCCACACATACCAGCTAGTTTAAGCTGCTGCACGGTGCCTGTGCTTGTAGGTATTAGCCCATTTTAGAGATGATACTAAGGCCTGTGGAGGTTAGGTGATCAGCCAGCCTCACACAGCTGTTGGGAGGCAGGCCTGGGACTCAGAGCCTGTGTGTTCTCCACTGTGCTGGGTGGCCCTGCCTCTGCAGGTCACTTGGGACCTTGGCAAATCAGGATGACCTTGCTTGCTTAGGAACTTCTGAACCCAGCCCAGAGTAACCTTAGCCAAGTGTCCAGCACAGAGGTACTGGATCAGATGGTGCATTTGTGGCCAGGACAGATGTGGGCTGTGTCGTTAATCCTTGTTGCCAGACAGCAATTCTGACTGCACCTGCTGAGCCCCAGCACGGCCTGTCTCAGGGTGACTGAGGCACAGCTGCCCTTGACCCCCTCGCAGTCCAGGGGTTATAGTTCATGGTGCCCTGGAAAGCTTCCGGGCACGGGCTGGGCTTGCACTAGGCCAGCGGGACATTGGAAGTCAGAGCTGAGGTATGGCAGCTGGGGAAGCCGGGGCAGGCTCCTAGAAGAGGGGCTTATTCCTGCTGGGCATCAAAGGAAGGGTAGAATGGTTGGCGACTGCATGTACTAGTCTGGGAGCTCCCTGAGGACATGCCTGATTCGCCCCATGGCCTCGGTGCCCAGCCTAGCACCTGCACAGAGCAGCCATCAGTGAGTTCATCAGGAGGGGAGAACCAGCCTGGCTCCCATGAGAGCTGTGAGAAAGGGCAGCCCTGGCTCAGCAGGCAGCGCTGGAGTCCCTGCAGCCTGGGGGTCCACTTTGCTGGCTGTCAGACCCATCCTGTGACAGGTCCCCGGTGTGCACTGGGTGCACTGGGCTGAGGCGCTCTGGGTCTCCATCACACACAGCCTGTGGCGCAGCACGCCTGGCCCGGTTTGGTAAAACGTTGTGTGGTTTACCCTCTGCCCCAACCAAGATCTTGGTTTTCATGCTGTCTTCAAAGCGAGATTCTAGAATGTTAGTGCTGGGAGAGCCCCTGATGGTTCCCCAGCCCACCCACTGTGTTTATAATGGGGAGTTGAGGCCTGCAGAGGGCACAGGACTTGCCCAGGACTCACAGGCAGTTAAGAGAGCTGGGATCTGAGCCGTATTTTCCACTGACTCCATGCCCAGTCCTCCATCCACCTGGCGGAAAGGAGAGAGAAGTCCCTCCCACTCTCGCTAGAAGGGGGCCCTGTGCTTTCGGGGAACTGGATGTGATGATGGTAAGACGAGGCTGGAGAAAGGACCTTGGTGGATTCTTGAGCATGTAATGAGCACCAGCTCATCATCCGTCTCTCCACTGTCCCCCTCAAGGGCGCCGAAGTCTCATCTGCAGCTCAGGCTGCTGGCCAGACGCCTAGAAGAGGGGGCATGGAGCTGCGGTTCCGAGTGCAGCCTCTGGGGCCACAGCAGTCAGGACTGGCTTTCAATCTCAGACGGCCGCTTTTTAGCCGCAGAAACAACTTAGTAGCCTGTGCCTCAGTCACCTGTTAAATAGGATAAAGGTGTAGTCCAGAGAGGGGCTGCTTTTCGGGGCAGGGGGAGGTCAGATGGGGGTGGGGAAGACCAGTCTCTCCCGAAGGGTAAGGCCCACCCAGGGCAGCCGAGGTGAGGAAGAGACAAGTTGTGTCCTACCAGCTCCCCTGATGCACTCAGGTGCACACTCAGGCCCCGCCATGTTGAGACCACCACGTTACGCCCTCAGGAAAAACTCAACAAACTCCACTGTCTAGCCAGGAAAGCATTCCAGTCTAGCTGTTTCCAGTAGGAAGGAGATTTAGTGAAAAGCGCCAGATCACAAAAGCCCTGGCAGGGAGAGGGTGCAGGTGGTCCCTGCAGGGGCTCAGGGATCTGGCAGCTGCTGCTCCTATAGGTCCCAGTGGCTGCATCCTGGGGCAGAGCTGGCTGGAAGCTGCTGGCAAGGGAAGTTGGGAAGAGGTGGTTTGCAGGCATCCAGCCCTTGAGGCTCAGGCGGGCACAGGGAAGGGAAGGGAAATGGTGCTGAGATGCAGCAGACCCCCTGGCACCCTGCCACCCCGACACTGTTGGGGGGCAGGGAGGGTAAAAGAGCTGAGGGAGGTTAGCCCCGGGAAAACTTGGCTGCCACGCCTACTATTTCGGGAGCTGTGCCGAGGCTTCGCACACGTTATGTAATCCTTAGGATAGCCACGTGAGGCCATGAACTGACCTGATGGAGCTGTGAAAAGCTAGGACAGCACCCCAGGGCTATTTCACATGGGCGGGGCCTGCTCCTGCCTCTCCCTGAGCCAGGCTCGGGTCAAGGGTCATTCATCCAATGCCCAGCGATTGAGTGCCTACCACATGCCAGGATGCATGCCAGGCACCTGGAACATGACAGCAAACAAAACAGCAGAAATCCCCATCGTCATAGAGCTGACGCTCCCCCAAATATATATACATATTTGTAAATACGTAAAAATAGGTGTGGTGTGAGCACTCCAAAGGAAAAAGGGCAGGGGAGGGGATGGGGAGTGGCCTGGCCGGCAGCGCTGCTGCACCTGGGGTGGTTGGCGTTGGACAGAGTGCTGGAGGAGGTAGGGACGCCCCAGAGAAAGGGCACCTGAGAGGGCAAAGAACAAGCACAAAGCCCCAGGATTGCAGTTTGGAATGTGCGAAGGGCAGGAGGAGGTCTGAGGCTGGAGAGGAGGGAGGAAGGAGGTGAACTGGGAAATGGGCTCGGAGCAGGTGCAGGCCTGGACCACAGGGCGGTGGCAAGGCTCCGACCTGCTGTGCGGGGCTCAGTGTGGGGTCTTGAGGACACAAAGGTTGCACAGCCAGGGGCAATGCAGAGACTGAGGCTCTAGGAGACAGAGGCTGTCATCCAGGGTCAGGCCCAAGAGACAGCAACCTCCGGGCTTGCAAGCGGGCAGATGGAAGGTTGAAAAGGCAACACCGAGTCCTCCTGCTCTGTTGTCTGAGTGGGGGCTTCCAGGTTTGTTGAAGAAAAGGATGTGTGCATGGCCAGATGCCTGGGTCTGGTGGCAGTCCCAAATCTGTGTGTCGGGAGCGCTGTGGGTGTCTGTGGGCCTCTGGCAGTAGCCTGAGTCAGAGATTGGTGTACCCCCGTGTGATATGGAGGGCTGGTGTCTCTTGGTCCCTGCCAGCCGAGCAAGAGGCTGATGCAGCGAGTGTTCCGGGCATGCTATATGATTTCTCTGGGTGTGCATGAGTGAGCCTGTGTTGGCTCTGTGGGCCTGTATGTGTCAGGAGCGTGTAGACCTGAAGGTCTGTACATGAGTCGAGGGTGAGAGGCCTGTGTGTTTCCTTGTACGTCCGTGGGTTCCTGCTTGTCCATGGTGGGCAGCAGTGAGGGGTGTCTTTGACTTTGGCCTGTCATTGTCTGTTTCATGCTCTCTTGACATTCCATAGCTCAGCTCTAGTTCTTGGAACGAATGGAAACAGACAGCCTCCAGGACCCAGTGGGACTGGCCTGTGCTTCTTGGGTACTTGGGTTCAGGGTCTCCTCCCCAGGGGTCTCTGACAGCTGAGGTAGGGATGACTCACCATCCCGGTCCCCAAATGCAGTGCTTTAAACTCAGAGACCCTTTCTTCTGGCCACAAGGCTGGACCAGGGCTCTCACCACCCGGGTGGGAAGACTGCATGTTGTTTGGGCCTTGCCAGCCCCAAGGAAGAGTCAGATCTCTAAACCTGGGGGCCTCCTGGGAAATCCAGGACTCCAGCACTGTGGAAAGAGCATGGAGATAGAAGTTAGAAGGACCTGGGTTCAAATCCCAGTTTTGGCCAGGCACAGGGGCTCATGCCTGTCATCCAAGCACTTTGGAAGGCTGAGGCAGGTCGATCACTAGAGTCCAGAAATTTGAGACCAACATGAGCAACCTGGAGAAACTCTGTCTCTATTAAAAATTAAAAACAAACAAACAAACAAAAACGAACTGGGCATGGTGGCATGCATCTGTCGTCCCAGCTACTCAGGAGACTGAGGTGGGAAGATCACTTGAGCCTGGAAAGTCAAGGCTGTAGTGAGCTGTGATTGCACCGCTGTACTCCAGCCTTGGCCACAGAATGAGACCCTGTCTTACAAAAACAAACAAACAAACAAAAAGCTCACCCTATCATTTCCTAGTTCCAAAACCTTAGTCAAATGGCTGCTCAGTTTCCTTATCTGCAGAGGCGGGACCGGCGTCTTGGGCCTACTGTGGAGATTAAATGAGCACTGAGTATGTGCCCAGCCCCGGGCTAAGAGCTTTACGCGAACGACCCCATTGGCTCCTCACAACAACTCTCTGGAATGGGTACAGGCCCCATTTTGCAGAAGAGGAAACTGAGGCCCAGAGAGGTGGCGTGACTTGCCCATGGTCACTCAGCTGGGAACGAGTAGAGCCAGGATTTGAACCAGGCAGTCTGACTTCAAAAGCAGCAGCATGAGGCTGGGTGCAGTGGCTCATCCATGTAATCCCAGCACTTTGGGAGGCCAAGGTGAGCGGATCACTTGAGGTCAGGAGTTTGAGACCAGCCTGGCCAACATGGTGAAACCCCATCTCTATTAAAAAAAAAAAAATTGCCAGGTGTGGTGGCAGGTGCCTGTAATCCCAGCTACTTGGGAGGCCAAGGCAGGAAGATCACTTGAATTCAGGAGGCAGAGGTTGCAGTGAGCCGAGATCGTGCCACTGCACTCCAGCCTGGGCAACAGAGTGAGACTCCTCAAAAAAAACAAAAGTAGGCTAGACGCGGTGGCTCACGCCTGTAATTCCAGCACTTTGGGAGGCAAAAGCAGGTGGATCACTTGAGGTTGGGAGTTCAAGACCAGCCTGACCAACATGGAGAAACCCCGTCTCTACTAAAAATACAAAATAAGCCGGGTGTGGTGGCACATGCCTGTAATCCCAGCTACCGGGGAGGCTGAGGCAGGAGAATCACTTGAAACCAGAAGGTGGAGGTTGCAGTGAGCTGAGATGATGCCACTGCGCTCCAGCCTGGTCAACAAGAGTGAAACTCCGTCTCAAAAAAACAAAAAACAAAACTAACAAACAAACAAACAAAAAGTAGCAGTATGAGACAGAGAAAGGAAAGCAGAGCTCCTGGCTTTGGGTGCCCGGCCAGTGGTGGCTGTTACTACTGAGGCTCAGAGAGATGAAGCAACTTGCCACAGGCCACACAGCCAAGAAGGAACGGGGCCAAGATTCAAGGCCAATCCTAACCCAACACACCATCCACTTTATCTTTCACAGAGGCTCTCTCCCACCCCCTCTGGCCTGCCCTTCAATGGAAACTGAGATGGGGCCTAGATTTGGGACTTGGCTAAGGTTGCACAGAAGAAGGCTGCAGGCCCAGGCTTTCTTCCTCTTCAGAGAGCAGGGCTGAGGGGCAGACAGACACCCATATGGTTAGCAAGCCCCCGGTGTAGGCCTGGAGTGGTGGCTGCCCCTCTTGGTGTGGAGGTGACAGCATGGTGCCATCAGGCAGAGGCACTAGGAGTGGCCTGAGAAACAGACCCGAGGAGGAGCCAGCAGTGTGGTTCAGGCCTGCACCTGCTGTCTCTAAGAGCAGAGGAGCTTCTGCCCGGTGCAGGGAGCCTGGGGTGGCTCCATGTGGGAAGGCCTTGGCCGGGCAGTGGATGTCCAGCCAGTGGTTCCCTCCCGTGGCGATGTTCCTGTGAGCGTGGCAGTCGGTCCTAGCCCCACTTAGTCACCCCAGGCAGCAGAGACCCTGTGCCATCCCTGCATCCTGAGAAAGATCGGGAGGAAGCATGTCCCGAACGCTGCTTTATTGCAGTAAGTTTGTGGAATCAGATCATTACATTTAATTAGAATTATTTAATTAGAATCTTAATAAAACAGTAGAGCAGGGGCCGGGCGCAGTGGCTCAAGCCTGTAATCCCAGCACTTTGGGAGGCCGAGGCGGGAGGATCACGAGGTCAGGAGATCGAGACCATCCTGGCTAAGACGGTGAAACCCCGTCTCTACTAAAAATACAAAAAATTAGCCGGGCGTGGTGGCGGGCGCCTGTAGTCCCAGCTACTTGGGAGGCTGAGGCAGGAGAATGGCGTGAACCCAGGAGGTGGAGCTTGCAGTGAGCCGAGATCGCGCCACTGCACTCCAGCCTGGGGGACAGAGCAAGACTCCGTCTCAAAAAAAAAAAAAGAGTAGAGCAGGAAGGAGGCTGATGAACGGAGGTGAAGAGAGCCTTGCTGAGCGTGAGGAGCAGACCCAGCTGGGAGGTGGAATGGGGGAGGGGCTGCCAGGATGCGAGCCTGGATGGCTAGGCAGAGGGGACGTGCCAGGACCACCAGGACCTGGGCTGCGCTTTCCCTGACCTGTTCCTTACCAGGTGGCCCTGGGGGCAGGTCCTGGGCTGGTTTCCTGCCCTCAAGGAACCCGAGGTTCATGCAGGGAACAGACGAGGAGCCAGACAGTTGCCACGCCCAGTGCAGGAGGCAGAGTCACGCCAGCCAGAGATGGGCGTTGAGCCTGGCATGCAGTTAGGAAGGCTTTCTAGAGCAGGGAGGCCTGTGGTGAGACCTCACTGTGTTGAAGTTAGACAAGGAGGGTAAGGGCTCCAAGCAGGTGTGAGGGAAGGCGGAGCATTTGAGGCACCTGGCGGGGACAAGATAGGGTGCATAGCAGAGGCCTGGCGCCGGGTGGCTGGTTCAGGTCCCAGCATCACCGTGAGTTGGCTCTGGCAAGTGACCTGGGCAGGTTATGCCACCCTCAGAGCCTCATCTTCCCCATCTGTAAATGGGGGTGATAGTGGGGCTCTTGTGTGGATGAGAGGAGCTGCAGAGAGCACTTGGAACGGCGCCTAGCACGTGTCAGTGCACGTTCACGAGCTATTGGGACTGTTGTTAGGATTGTCGCGGTGGAGGTCTCCAGCAGGTCATCAGTTACACAGGTCAGGAGCTCGGGGGACATCTGGGCCAGGGACACAGCTCTGTCATCAGTGAAGCGGCAGGTGTGGGTGAGCACCCCCACCTCCATTTGCTCTTTCCTCATTCCCTGAAAAAAAAACCAGTTTTATTCAGAGATCTGACCCCAACAGGGCTCCG
Source organism: Hylobates moloch (assembly GCF_009828535.3). Lineage (NCBI taxonomy): Eukaryota > Metazoa > Chordata > Mammalia > Primates > Hylobatidae > Hylobates > Hylobates moloch. Next base: position 23,720,986 of record NW_026652284.1, read on the forward strand.
GCTCTTCAGGGGACACTGGGAGAGTTATTTCCTCTCTCTCTCTGTCTCTGTCTCCTCAGCACACAAAGAAGCGAGTGACCATTGACTAAAGACAAAAATCAAGCTTTTAAAGAATTAACATTAGTTTTATACAGAAGTCTTGCTGATGACGATAGACAGAGGCCAATGGCCCACAAGCAGCCCTCCTGACAGGGTTTGTCAGACGACTCCGGCACAGCATTTAAGCCCACTGCTGGTACGCAGCTGGTCGAGGTTCAGAAGTGCAAAATCACACGGCAGTTTGGGTGCAGGAGTCCATCTGTGATGGATTACAGAGGCATCATTACTCACCCCGTTAGACATCATTACCTTACGTGTAGGAAAAGGCAAGGACTAGGGTCGTTTATCTTTTTTTTTTTTTTTTTGAGACGGAGTCTCACTCTGTTGTCAGGCTGGAGTGCAGTGGCGCGATCTCAGCTCACTGCAACCTCCGTCCTCCGAGTTCAAGCGATTCTCCTGCCTCAGCCTCCCGAGTAGCTGGGATTACAGGTGCCTGCCACTGCACTCGGCTAATTTTTTGTATTTTTAGTAGATATAGGGTTTCACCTTCTTGGCCAGGCTGGTCTTGAACTCCTGACCTAGTGATCCACCCGCCTCGGCCTCCCAAAGTGCTGGGATTACAGGTGTGAGCCACCGCGCCTGGCCTTTTTTTTTTTTTCTTAAGGTCTCACTCTGTCGCCCAGGCTGGAGTGCAGTGCAGTGGTGTGATCATGGCTCACTGCAGCCTCAACCTCCCCAGCCCAAGCGATCCTTCCACCTCAGCCTGTTGAATAGCTGGGACTACAGGCATACATGCCACTGCACCTGGCTAATTTATATATTTTTTGTAGAGATGAGGTTCCACCGTGTTGCCCAGGCTGGTCTCAGACTCTTGAGCTCAATCAATTCACCCACCTTGGCCTCCCAAAGTGCTGGGATTACAGGTGTGAGCCACTGTGCCTTGTCTGGGGCCATTTATCTTTTAAATAATATAGTAACTCAGGCGAGAGACGTGAGGGTTTGGTCTTTAAAGCATCTTTCTGGAGAGCTGTACGTTGTCACAGAATCAGGGGCTTGTGAAATTACGCTGGCATGCAGAAATGAGAAACATGGCTTCTTAAATTTGTTACTTTGTCTTACGTGACCCATGCTACCCCTGCAGAGGACCAGATCTGGGATGAAGCTCACAGTATGCAGTATGCCACCTTTCCATGTGTGGTTTAAAGCCTTGACTTGTAGCGTTTGTCGATTTCCTAGTATAAATATGGCCACCATGGCCAATGTCAGGCTACCAACATGACATCACTTAACCTGGAGTTAAGATGCACACAGTCTGTTCTTGCAGGGCAGAAAGACCCAGCTCCAGCACCCCACTCCGTGAGGCCAGCCCTGAGAACAGCAGAGCTGGGAGTGAAAAGCACCTGCACACAGATCTGCACCAGGATCCCCCTCCACGGGTGCAGCTTTCTGTTACTTGGGGCCAAATGTGTCCCACACCCTGGAGGGCTGCAGGGCAAGAAGAAAAGAAAACCCAGGAGCAGCCCAGAGGAACTGATAGGATTTATGCAGCAGGCAGAGGAAGAGGAGGCCATGAGCTCTGCTGCCACTGTAATGTGGTGATGCTAAGGGTCAGATTTTACATCTGGTTTTTCACAGACTTAATCCTGCTGCCATAAAAGATAAGAGAATTTTTTTCAGCACAGTTATAGAAAGTTCCTAGGCTCCAGTCTATGCCTTGAGCCAAGAATTTAGGGATTTAAGCTTGTTATTCTTTTTCCTTGAATTGCCCAGTGCCACAGTAGCAGCTACCCCATCTCTGAAATCTTCATGCCATTCATGTGTTCAATAGCAGTGTCGACTCAGACCCTCGAAGCTCTGCCTTCAATGGCGCTTTTTTCCCAGATGGCCACAGGCCATAATTTAATTAATTAATATAACTTAATTAGCTGTTTCACCACTACATACCACAGCTGCTAGATTCTCATCCCTGAACACTAACTGGATTTTCGCTTCCTTCAGCTCTGACTAGACCAGATCGTCATTTCCCCGAGGGTATGGAGCATGAAACCCACCCCCTCCAACTAATTTCCCAACCTGCCAGGTTTCTGAGTTGAAAACAATGGAAACTGACCCTTACTAATTTAAGCAGAAAGGAACTTACTGGAAAGACACCAAGGAGCTCAGGCAATAGGCTGGAGAAGTGGGCTCAGAGAGAGAACAGCTGTCGAGGGAGGCTGGCAGTCAGGACACAAGCAGGGTGCCCCTACAGAAGATGTCTGCTTCTGCCTGTTCTCCGCAGATTCAGGGTAGGCTCCTGGTGGATGGAGTCGGTGTCATGCCTGCTCCTAGCTGACTAGGGTGAACATCAGCTTCTACACGGGAAGACAGAGCTGTCTCCTGTAAGGTTCTCTAGGCTCGAGGCCGGGCGCAGTGGCTCCTGCCTGTAATCCCAGCACTCTGGGAGGCTAAGGAGCACCACTGCACTCCAGCCTGGGTGACAGAATGTCTCTAAAACCAAAAAATTAAATAAAAAACAGGGGGTTTGAATGCTGAGTGAGAAAAAAACAAAACAAAACCAAAAGCCAGAAAATATTCACCTTGGCTAGACACTGTGCTAACATTTGGCTTCATTATCTCAACTTAATCTTCACAATCATTATTATTTTTGAGACAAGGTCTCAAATTGCCCAGGCTGGAGTGCAGTGGCACAATCACAGCTCATTGCAGCCTTGATGTTTCTGGGATCAGGTGATCCTCCCTCCTCAGCCTCCCAAGTAGCTGGGACCACAGGTGTGAGCCACCATACCTGGCTAACTTTTTAATTTTTTTTTGTAGAGATGGAGTCTCACTATGTTGCCCAGGCTGGTCTCGGACTCTTGGTCTCAAGCAGCTCCTGCCTTGGCCTTCCAAAGTGCTGTATTACAGGTGTGAGCCACTGCACCTGGCCCACAATGATCTTTCAAGAGGTGTTGCTTTTATCAACCCCATTTTATAGATGGGGACCAGGCTTTGAGTTTCTTCATCAGTAGTAACCCCAGGCTTTGGGGTACTGCGAGAACCCGGCAGGACACCATGAATCCTGGATGGCTCAGAACCAGGCTCTGGAGGAGTTTCCCTAAATTTAGGCCAGCCTTAGTCTGTTGGCCTTGGCAAAGGCAGGAAGAGCCTGTCTAGACTGAGTACTTCCTAATTCTAGATGTTACTGCCATTGGCCTGCTTGGGGGCCGGTCCTGGACCAAGAGGGTGCCATGCTGGGCTGGAGAGCTTCTCACCAAAAGCAAATGGGGTGTGAGGAACATGTGTTCTCTGCCGGGCCTCAGCACATGGGCAGTCTGTCGTGATGCTCGCTGTAGCCAGCAGCCTGGGGCGGGGGCACTGCTGAGTAAACTAGGAGGGCGGCTGAATTCTGAGAAGCAGAGAGGTAGGTATGGGCCCCTGGCCTCTTGAGCCGGGGAGAGGAGAGGGTTTCTGAAAAAGAGAGATACCGAACAGGGCCCAAGCACTGACACAGGAGACTCCTGTGATGGCTCAGGTCTCCCCCATCGGACCAGGAGTTCCTGAATCCGGGGTTGTCCGTTTCCCTCTTTGGGCTGGAGGCTCCGAAGGGCAGCACTCTCGCTCCTCTGACACATGGGCAGCTCCTGTGTGCAGGGCCCTGTCTCCCACCTCGGGCTGAGGCTTCTGACGGCAGGGTGTCTCTTCCCTCCGACTAGGGCACCTGAAGGGCTAAGTGTTTCAAGACAGCTGTGTCAGCAAAGGCTGCGCAGATTTGAGGAGTGGGACCGGCAGAGCTGGTTGAAACCTGACTATGCCGAAGGGGAAATGGAGACCCCGGGAGGGGCAGGGACCTGCTGAGTGCCTCCCCCAGGCAGTAGCTGACCTGGATCGCATCCCGGTATTCCTGCTGAGGTAGGAGGATTTGGGGTAAGGAGACAAAGCGTGGCCTTAGGAATACAGCCCCCAGAGCCAGGCAGGAGGGGCAGCCCCATAGGGCTCAGGTTCAAGTGTGAGGCTGCCAATACCGCCCCTTGGAAGCGCCTCTGTTGTTCTGTCCTGGATGTTTGAGTCCTTGGCCAGCTTCCTGCCCAACGGTCTCATCTCGCTGAGACGGACAGATGTGCACAGCTGGGGGAGGGGCTTGGTGAAATCCAGCCGTGCCCAGCACAGGCCTGGGCTTCCCAGGGGTGAAACTTTTCTGGGTTCTGGTCCTGATCTCTGCCTTGGCCCTGTTGTGCAGCCCTGGGCAGTGCCATGTCTTCCCCTTGGGCCTCAGTTTTCTTATCTCTCAAATAAGGGAAGCTCTTCATTCTTTCATCAGATATTGACTGAGTTAGTACGTCCTTGGCCCACTGACTCCAATATTTGGGGGTACATTATCCGGTTCTAGGATACTTCCCCCACTCTATTTTAAAATTTATTTCAAAAAATTATGGTAGAATGGTCCAGGCGTGGTGTAATCCCAGCACTTTAGGAGGCCGAGGTGGGTGGATCCCTAGGTCAGGAGATCAAGACCATCCTGGCCAATATGGTGAAACCCCCGCTCTACTAAAAATACAAAACTTAGTCGGGCGTGGTGGCAGGCGCCTGTAGTCCCAGCTACTCAGGAGGCTGAGGCAGGAGAATCGCTTGAACCCGGGAGGTGGAGGTTGCAGTGAGCAGCGATCACGCCACTGCACTCCAGCCTGGGCAACAGAGCGAGACTCCATCTCAAAAAAAAAAAAAAAAATCACCATTTTAACCTTTTTAAGTGTGCAGTTCAATGGCATTACATACACTGACATTGTTGTACAGCCTTCCCCACTGTCTATCTCCAGAACTTTTTCGTCAGCTTAAACTTGAATCCCCCTCCTTTTAAAAATAACAGCTTTATTGTGATATAATTCACATATCATACAACACATTTAAAGTGTACAACGAGCCGGGCATGGTGGCTCATGTCTGTAATCCCAGCACTTTGGGAGGCCGAGGTGGGCGGATTACCTGAGGTCAGAAGTTCGAGACCAGCCTGGGCAACATGGTGAAACCCCGTCTCTACTGAAAATGCCAAAATTAGCCAGGCGTGGTGACGCAGGCCTGTAATCCCAGCTACTTGGGAGGCTGAGGCAGGAGAATCACTTGAACCCGGGAGGCAGAGGTTACAGTGAGCCAAGATCATGCCGCTGCACTCCAGCTTGGGGGACAGAGTGAGACTCTTGTCTCAAAAAAAAAATTCCATTCCACTTTCTTTTTGTTTGCATGGTTTCTGAGAAGTTGGATATAATTATCTTTGCTCCTCTGTAGGTAAGGTGTTTTTTTTCCTTTGGCTTTTTTGGGGATTTTTTTTTTTTTTTTTTTTTTTTTTTGGGGGGTTCCCCTTGTTGCCCCAGGTGGGGTGGGGGGGGGCCATCTCAGCTCACTGCAACCTCCACCTCCCAGGTTCAAGTGATTCTCGTGCCTCAGCCTCCCGAATAGCTGGGATTACAGGCGCCTGCCACCATGCCTGGCTAATTTTTTATACTTTTTTAGTAGAGACGGAGTTTCGCCATGTTGGCCAAGCTGGTCTCGAACTTCTGACCTCAAGTGATCTGCCCACTTCAGCCTCCCAAAGTGCTGGGATTATAGTCGTGAGCCACCATGCCCAGCTTTTTTTGGGATTAAAAAAATCTTTGGTATTCTGTTGTTTGCAAATAATATGCTAGGTGTAGATTTGTTATTGTTGTTGTATTTATCCTGCTTGGTATTCTCTGAGCTTCCTGGCTCTGTAATTTGGTGCTTGACATAAATTTGGAAAAATTCTGTTATCATTATTTCAAGTATTACTTCCGTTCCTTTCTCTTTGTCTTCTCTTTCTGGTATGCCCATTATATGTATGTTACACCTTTTGTAGTTTCCCATCCCTATCCATTAGAAACCCCTATGCCATCCTCCACCATGTCTCTGTACTCCTGACCCCCCAGCCTCAGGCAACCACTAATCTGCTTTCTGTCTCTACGAATTTGCCTGTTCTGGACATTTCGTATAAATGGATTCCTGTGACATGTATGGTCTTTTGTCTGGCTTCTTTTGCTTTGTGGATGTTTTCATCACGTTGTAACACATGCCAGTGCTTCGTGCCTCCCTCTCTATTTTTAACATCTGGCTTCTCTGACACAGGGGCTGAGAGAACAGGGGCTCAACAGGCAATATCTCCTTCATCCACCCAGACCATGCTCCTGTCTGTGGGTTGAGCCTGTCAGCTGCCAATGTCCTCCGCGTGGCAGGTGTCTGAACGCTGGCTCTGTGGGAACATGTGTGTGCTCTTTGGAGGTCCTGTGGGGGCCTCAGCCTCCACAGTCACCTGATGTGGTTATCTGGCTCCTAGATAACCCTTCCAATGCTCCCCAACCCCCTGCTCTTGCCTGCAGCAGTCCGCCCCATGGTTCCTGTTGCTGGGGCCCCTTGTGTGGTGGGTGTCTTCTTGGTTGGGTCCCAAAAGATGGTACAAGGTCAGCTCTTTTTTCTGTGTTCTCTGCTGGCCTCAGCAAATGGCAGGCATGCGGACTGCCTTACTGCCAGTCCCTGCCACCCTGCCATTTCTGTCCACTACTCTCTTCCCCTGCTCAGACAGGCCCAGGGACAGAACAAGCTGGCCACACCAGCAAAGGTCCCCAGGAGGGAGATGTCAGTCTTGCCTCTCAGCAGGGACCATCCCACCTCCTAATAACATGTGATTTTCTTGGTGCCTCTCCCACTGGGCTTGGTTGAGAAGGGTCTCAGGTGGTGGAGAAGAGGAGAGAAAATCCACAGCTTCCATATGAAGCTGAAGCTTCATATCCCTGAAGAATCCCTTCCCCCACATAAATGTAGAAGTAGAGGGATGAGAGGGCCAGTCTTGCCTTTTCAGCAAGCCCTAGAGGGAGCATCTGGCCCTATTTGTTGGGGCCTGTCTTCAGGATTTGGTGTGTTCTGCAATTCTTTACCCTGGCTCTGGACCCCAGTTGTCAATTCTGGGGCAAATGGGAAAGTTCCTGCTGCTATCCTGTTCCACATATAACCCCAGCCTCATGTTACAGTCCTGGCACGTGCTGCAAAGGGCAGGGCAGAGAATGTGCTGATCTCATCTGGGGGGTGCTCCGAGGAAGTGACTTTTGTAGGTCAGACCAGGTCAAAAGAATGGCATGTCCCGAGGTCCCAAAGCAGGAAGCAGTGTGGCACATGGGGAGATGGGAAGACCGGTGGGTATGGGGTGGCGAGACTGAGGGCAGAGCGGTGAGAGTTGAGGCTGGCGGTGGCGGCGGTGGCAACAGCAACATTTATAGATCATTTCTGTTTATGCATTTCTTATTTAATAATCACAAAAGAGGAAGTAGCTCTGATTATCTCTCTTTCGTAGATGGAGGTATGCATCTTACTCAGAGAGGTGAGGCAATTCACCTGAGAGCACACAGCAGCTGTGTGGGGAAGCTGGGGTCTTAACCTGGGTCCAGAGCTGGAGCTGGCCTCTGGGCCTATTTGCCTCTCCTGTGCTCCAAGATCCCAGCAGACCCAAGGACGGGGCAGTCTGTCCTGCCCCTCCCCACCCCTTCTCCCTTTCTACTGCCTACTCCTGGGAGCCTGCATGAGGGGCTGGGTGGGCATGAACAGGTGAGCCTCTGAGACAAAGGAGAACTGATTGGCAAGAGAAGTAAGGCCTTTGCTGTCAGCAGGTCTGGGTTTTTAGTCCCCACACTGGGCTGTGTGACCCTCGGTCAAATTCTTCCTTTTTCTCTGATTGTCAGTTTCTTCATTTGTCAAATACCCACCCTCCTTGAGAGTGTCATTTTATTCCCATTTTGCAGATGGCCCAGAGAAGGGAAGCAAGACAGTGGCACCCAGGAGCCCAGCACCAAGCCCAGGGCTGTTTCCCCTACACCTGGCCATCATCTTTCCAGGGGTCTGGGCAGTGCCAAGGGGACTAATTGTAGGCAATGTGGATGGTTTTTGAAGAGGCCGAGACTTCTGAAGACAGGTGACCCAGGGGCTCTCATGATAGGAGAATGGGAATGGCCAGTCCAAAGAAGAGAAACGTGACCAAGAACTGGTATTCAGATTCGGTGGTCCAGGGGCTCTCATGATAGGCTGGCTGGAGAGAGTTGCAGCCTGAGCCCCCTCCCTGTCCCTGCAATCATCTCTGGGCCTGCCCGAGAGCTGATTGTGCTGCGGCCGCATCTGATCTGGGCAGACTGGTCCCTGCAGACACAGGCATCCATCAGGGCCACAGCATTTCCCAGGGCCACATACCTAGATCTCTGCTTCCCACGTGCGTGTGAGTGTGTGTGTGCATGCACATGTGTGTGTGCCTATGGGTGTGTGCGTATGTGTGCATGTGTATGTGTGCACATGCGTGTGGTGCGCGTGTGTGTGTGTATGTGTTTTGGGTCAGGGAGGGGGCTGAGTTAGGAGGTCTGGAGCACAGCACTGCAGCAGGGGTGGGGGCTCTGTTGAGGTGTGTCTTTGCCCTCACTGGGCTTCTCCCGCCTCACTCCCACTTGGGCACAGCTCACACTCCAGGCCTTAGCAGATGGGCACCCTGTCCAGGGACGCCTGAGCCCTTGACGGTCCTCAATCCACTCTCAGATGCAGATTCACATCTCTGAGCCCCAGCCTGAGCTGAACCCTGACTCTAGTTCTAAGCTGAGACCCAAAGCTGACCCTAGAGTGAGCTTGACCCCAGCTCCATGCTTAGCCATGATCATAGTCCCAGACTGAGCCCTAATCCTGTTTCCAATCCTGAGCCCTGAGCTTGCTCTAAAACTGAGCCCTCATCTTTTAGACAATTCTTTGAACCCTGTTCCAGGCTGGGCCCTTACTATACACTAAACTCTAATCCTGGCCCCTAACTAAACCTTGACTCTGATCAGAAATTCTGTCATGATTCACTTCTATTTTATTTTATTTATTTTATTTTATTTTTGAGACAGGGTCTCACTGTTGCCCAGCCTGGAGTGTAGTGGTGTGATCTTGGCTTGCTGCAGCTCCAGCCTCCTGGGCTCAAGCAATCCTCCTGCCTCATCCTTCCAAGTAGCTGGGACCACAGGCATGCGCTACCATGCCCTGCTAAGTTTTTTTATTTTGTAGAGACAGGGTCTTACCATGTTGCCCAGGCTGGTCTTGAACTCCTGGCCTCAAGTGATCTTTCTGCCTCAGCCTCCCAAAGTGTTGGTATTAGAGGTGTGAGCCACTGCATCTGGCCATGACTCACTTTTAATTTCAGTCCTGACCTCCGTCCCTAGCTGATCTGTGCTTGTGACCACAGTCTAACCCTTAATTTCCGAACAACAAACCAACCGTTAACCGCAAACTTAGCCTGAATGGGAGCCCAAGATCCCTTCCAATGGCAGGACTTGTGCTGAAACCAGAAGGAAAGTTAGTATTTCACCGAGCAGAGTTGTGGAAACTGTGCACATAGGCATGGAGTGGGAATGTGGAGAATGGAAGTGGCCAACCCAGAGAAGAGAAAGAGTGACCAAAACTGCTATCCACAGTGGGAGTGGGCGTGGCAGGAGGACTCTGGATGCAGTCACAGCTGGGGTTCAAATCTAGGCTCCACCGCGTATCAGTAACCTTATTTTGGATGGGTCAAGTGTGTGGGGAAAAGAAAGAGAGATCAGATTGTTACTGTGTCTGTGTAGAAAGAAGTAGACATGGGCCGGGCGCGGTGGCTCACGCTTGTAATCCCAGCACTTTGGGAGGCCGAGGCGGGCGGATCACGAGGTCAGGAGATCGAGACTACGGTGAAACCCTGTCTCTACCAAAAATACAAAAAATTAGCCGGGCGTGGTGGCGGGCGCCTGTAGTCCCAGCTACTCGGAGAGGCTGAGGCAGGAGAATGGCGTGAACCCGGGAGGCGGAGGTTGCAGTGAGCCGAGATCACGCCACTGCACTCCAGCCTGGGCGACAGAGCAAGACTCCGTCTCAATAAGAGACTCCATTTTGTTCTGTACTAAGAAAAATTCTTCTGCCTTGAGATGCTGTTAATCTGTAACTCTACCCCCAACCCTGTGCTCCCTGAAACATGTGCTGTGTCAACTCAGGGTTAAATGGATTAAGGGCTTTGCAAGATGTGCTTTGTTAAACAAATGCTTGAAGGCAGCGTGCTCGTTAAGAGTCATCACCACTCCCTAATCTCAAGTACCCAGGGACACAAAACACGGCGGAAGGCTGCAGGGACCTCTGCCTAGGAAAGCCAGGTATTGTCCAGGGTTTCTCCCCATGTGATAGTCTGAAATATGGCCTCGTGGGAAGGGAAAGACCTGACCGTCCCCCAGCCCGTAAAGGGTCTGTGCTGAGGAGGATTAGTAAAAGAGGAAGGAACGCCTCTTTGCAGGTGAGACAAGAGGAAGGCATCTGTCTCCTGCTCGTCCCTGGGCAATGGAATGTCTGGGTGTAAAACCCGATTCTATGTTCCATCTACTGAGATAGGGGAAAACCGCCTTAGGGCTGGAGGTGGGACATGCGGGCAGCAATACTGCTCTTTAAGGCATTGAGATGTTTATGTGTATGCATATCTAAAGCACAGCACTTAATTCTTTACCTTGTTTATGATGCAGACAACTTTGTTCACGTGTTTACCTGCTGACTCTCTCTCCACTATTATCCTATGATCCTGCCACATCCCCCTCTCCGAGAAACACCCAAGAATGGTCAATAAATACTAAGGGAACTCAGAGGTGGGCGGGATCCTCCATATGCTGAACGCCGGTCCCCTGGGCCCCCTTTTTTCTTTCTCTATACTTTGTCTCTTTCTTTTCCAAGTCTCTCATTCCACCTAACGAGAAACACCCACAGGTGTGGAGGGGCAACCCACCCCTTCAAAGAGGTTCTGTTTTTCCATCTTAAAGTGGCTCTTCAAGTGGGTCCGCCCTGCTTTTCTCTTGGGTCATGGAGCTCCTTGGGAGTGTCATTTTCCATCTTGTCTTTCGGTCCTATGTGCTCTCCCCGCTGCCTGGACCACTCCTTTTTCCATGTCCACTTCTGCATCTGCAAGATGTAGTGTTCCTTCCTCTAAGAAGTCTTCCCGGGCCCGGCATGGTGGCTCACGCCTGTAATCACAACACTTTGGGAGGCCGAGGTGGGGGGGGATCACCTGAGGTCGGGAGTTCAAGACCAGCCTGACCAACATGACAAAACCCCGTCTCTACTAAAAATACCAAAATTAGCCAGGCGTGGTGGCACACACCTGTAGTTTCAGCTACTCAGGAGGCTGAGGCAGGAGAACTGCTTGAACCTGGGAGGTGGAGGTTGCAATGGGCCGAGATCACACCACAGCACTCCAGGCCGGGCAACACAGCAACACTCCATCTCAAAAGAAAGAAAGAAAGAAGGAAGGAAAGGAAGGAAGGAACAAGGAAGGAAGGAAGGAATGAATCAAGGGCTGGGAGTGAGCAACACTAAGGAGTATGCTTGTCAAGTGTGATGGTTGACTTTATGCATCAACTTGACTGGGGTAAGGGATGCCCAGATAGCTGGTAAACCCATTATCATTATGGGTGTGTCTGTGAGGGCATTTCTAGAAGAGATTCACATTTGAATCCATAGACTAAGTAAAGAAGATCCACTCACATCATTGTGGGTAGGCACCATCCAGTCTCTCATAGAATGAAAGAATGGAGGAATAATATAGAATATAGATGCTGGAGGCAGGGTGAATTCTCCCTCTCTCTCTTCTTGAGCTGGGGCCTCCATCTTCTCCCACCCTCCAGCATTGAAGCTCCTGGTTTTTGGGTCTTCAGATTTGGGCTGAATTACACCAAGGCTTTCCTGGCTGTCCAGTTTGCAAATGGCAGGTCATGGAACTTCTTGGCCTCCATAGCTGTGTGGGCCAACTCCCATAATAAATACCCTCTTACAGGCCGGGTGCGGTGGCTCACGCCTGTAATCCCAGCACTTTGGGAGGCCAAGGCGAGCGGATCACGAGGTCAAGAGATCGAGACCATCCTGGCCAACGTGGTGAAACCCCGTCTCTACTAAAAATACAAAAAAATCAGCTGGGCATGGTGGCACGCACCTGTAGTCCCAGCTACTCGGGAGGCTGAGGCAGGAGAATCACTTGAACCCAGGAGGCGGAGGTTGCAGTGAGCCAAGATTGTGCCACTGCATTCCAGCCTGGTGAAAGAGGGAGACTCCGTCTCTACATAAATAAATAAATACCCTCTTACACATATATCTCTCTGTATCCTATTTGTTCTGTTTCTCCAGAGATCCTGACTAATACACCAAGGCCCAGGGCTGCATGCCGAGGACTCAGGAAGAATCTCAAAGAATCCTCTGCACACAAGAACACTGCTATCCGCCAAAGCTGATGTCAGCTGTTCCCTGCAGACTGGCCTGGTCCAGCAGAGCTAGCTCTGCTAACCTACCAAAGGCAGGAAGAAAATGAGCCACCAGGGGCTTCCACACTTGTCTCTCATAAAAGATATATGCTCCACAAGGACAGGGGTTGAGTCTATCTTGTTCCCTGCTCAATAATGGTCTGCTATGGATAAGTAAATGAATGGATCAAGAGATAAGGATGGAAGAGCAGTTTACAAACCCGAAGCATTGTGCAAGGCAGGGCATAATTGGGTAGGAATGCTTCTTCTAGAAGTTATTCCTTAGGAAAGGCCAAACAAAAAGTCTATTAATAGACCTGATTAATAAACATCAGCCAAGGTAAATGTTAACAGGAAGTATTTCTGCAAATGTTGGCGGTCTCTCAGGCTGGGCTCAGAGTAGGCTGGCATGCTGGCGAAGAAGGCTTCCTGCCTCCTGTTTGCTCAGAACATGTTCTCAGGCCTAGGGGAGCCTCATTCTTGAACCCCAGAATGGGTGCCACAGTCCCAGGCTTGCTGCATCCTGGAAGCTCACCCTACTTCAGTATGCAGTCAGACCCAGGTACGCAGGGACGCAGTGTGCGGTCAGACCCGGGTGCGCAGGCACGCAGTGTGCGGTCAGACCCGGGTGCGCAGGGACGCAGTGTGCGGTCAGACCCGGGTGTGCAGGGACGCAGTGTGCGGTCAGACCCAGTTAGATAGTCCTTAAACATGCCATGCTGGTTTGCCCCTGGGGGCTTCACTTGTGCTCTTCCATTATTCCTCTTTTCCTCACTTCCTTCAGGTTTCTGTACAAATGTCACCTCCTCTGAGAGGCCTCATCTGACCCCACTCAAAATTAGCAGCCACACAGAGGTATAATATGCTGAGAAAAATTTAAAAATAAAATAGCAGCTGCTGTTGCCATAATTATCCATTAAAAAAATCCCCTAACCCTGTTTTAATTTTTTTTTTTTTTTTTTTTTAATTTTTGAGATGGAGTCTCCCTCTGTCTCCAAGGCTGGAGTGTAGTGGCGCAGTCTCAGTTCACTGCAATCTCAGCTTCCCGGGTTCTGGGCTCAAGCAATTCTCCTGTCTCAGCTTCCTGAGTTGCTGGGATTTACAGGCATGCACCACCATGCCCAGCTAATTTTGGAATTTTTAGTGGAGACAGAGTTTCACCATGTTGGCCAGGCTGGTCTCGAACTCCTGACCTCAGGTGATCTGCCCGCCTTGGCCTCCCAAAATGCTGGGATTACAGACGTGAGCCACCGCACCCTGCCTTAATTTCTTGAAAGGGCTTATTACAAGTTGAAATTGTATATAAGATACATTTGTTTTTATTAATTTTATCTGATTCCCTCTTCATTCTAGAGGGGAAGTTGGACAAAATACATTGTTTTTTCTTTTATTTCTTTTTTTTTGAGACGGAGTCTTACTCTGTCACCCAGGCTGGAGTGCAGTGGCGTGATCTTGGCTCACTGCAACCTCCATCTCTCCGGTTCAACCAATTCCCCTGCCTCAGCCTCCTGAGTAGCTGGGATTACAGGAGCTCGCCACCACACATGGCTATTTTTCTTGTATTTTTAGTGGAGATGGAGTTTCACCATGTTGGACAGACTGGTCTTGAACTCCTGACCTGAGGCAATCCACCTGCCTCGGCCTCCCAAAGTGCTGGGATTACACGCATGAGCCACTGCTCCTGGCCCTTCCTTTTCTCCTTTTCTTTTCTTTTTTTCTTTTCTTTTCTCTTCTCAGAGTCTTGCTCTGTTGCCCAGGCTGGAGTGCAGTGGCACGATATTGGCTCCCGTAACCTTCATCTCTGGGACTCAAGCTGTCCTCCTACCTCAGCCTCCCAAATAGCTGGGACTACAGCCGCATGCCACCATGCCTGGTTAATTTTTGTATTTTTTGTAGAGATGGGGTTTCGCCATGTTGCCCAGGCTGGTCTTGAACTTCTGGACTTAAGTAATCTGTCCACCTCGGCCTCCTGAAGTGCTGGGATTACAGGCGGGAACCACCGCGCCTGGCCATTTTTCTTTTTTTTCTTGAGATGGAGTCTCGCTGTGTCACTCAGGCTGGAGTGCAGTGGCGCCATCTCGGCTCACTGCAACCTCCACCTCCCGGGTTCAAACGATTCTCCTGCCTCAGCCTCTCAAGTAACTGGGACTACAGGCATCCACCGCAACGCCCAGCTAATTGTTTTTGTATTTTTAGTAGAGACAAGGTTTCACCGTGTTCGCCAGGATGGTCTCAATCTCCTGACCTCGTGATCCGTCCACCTTGGCCTCCCAAAGTGCTGGGATTACAGGTCTTGAACTTCTGGACTTAAGTAATCTGTCCAGAGCGTGAGCCACTGCACGCGGCCCGTTTTTCGTTTTTTAAAAATAAATTAGTTTGTCCTGTTTACTGCTCTATCTCCAGCACCTAGAACAGTGCCTGGCACCTAAGCAGGCATTTGGTAAAACTGTGCCAAATGAGTGAGGGAGGACAGAGTCCTAGTCCTTCGCCAGCCGCCTCTCAGCAGCGCAGGCAACTGGCTCAGCTATGTCTCCCACACGGGCCGGCGGGCGGTGTGATGGAGGCAGTGCAGGATGCCGTGTGACCCGAGGAAGGACTTGCAGCCCTGCTGGGAGGATGAGGCAAGGCTTCTTGGATGACGCCACATCTAAACTGAGATCCAAGGGCTGAGTAGGAATTCTCTTAAAGAGGAGGAGAGAGGGCCAGGCACGGTGGCTCACGCCTGTAATCCCAGCACTTTGGGAGGCCGAGGCGGGTGGATCACCTGACGTCAGGAGTTCGAGACCAGCCTGGCCAACATGGCGAAATCCTGTCTCTACTAAAAATACAAAAATTAGCCAGGCATGATGGTGGGTGCCTATACTCCCAGCTACTTGGGTGGCTGAGGCAGGAGAATTGCTTGAACCCAGGGTGGAGGTTGCAGTGAGCCAAGATCACGCCATTGAGCCCCAGGTTGGGTGACAGAGTGAGACTCTGTCTCAAAGAAAAAAAAAAAGAGAAGTAGAGAGTTCAGGATAGAGGGACATACAGGTGCAAAGTTCTGAAGGCAAGAGAGAGTCTGGCAAGTGGGTAGAAAATAAAGAAGATTCATGGGTGTGTATGAGAATGGGGAGAGCAGGGTGGGCTCATGAAGGATGTGGGGTGGCTCGTAAGTCTGGACATGACATGTGCAGAACAAATATCTGCAAATAGCTCCAGGAACTTTGCCATATCCAGCATCTCTTGTCCTGGTAATAAATACTATTTGCTTAATATTTTACTTATAGCTGAATCGCTTTACTTAAATACATTCACATAAAAAGGAAACCCTTTGTAACACTATCCTAATTTGTATGATATACACAAGGTAACAGTAAAACTAAACCAAACGAAAACAAAATTCAGATGCTCCTTGACTTAACATGAGGTTGCATTCTGATAAACCCATCGTAAATTGAAAATATCCTATGTCAAAAATGCATTTAATGTTCCTAACCTACTGAACATCATAGCTTAGCTTCACCTCCCTTAAACGTGCTCAGAACACTTAAAATAGTCTACAGCTGGGCAAAGTCATCTGGCAACCCAGTCCTCGGTGGAGTATCTGCTGTCTACCCTCATAGTCCTGTGGCTGACTGTGAGCTGCAGCTCCAAGTCAAAACACATATTGCCAGCCCAGAAAAAGATCGAAAATCAAAATTCCAAGTACAGTTTCTACTCAATGCTCATTACTTTTGCATCATCATAAAGTCAAAAAAATTGTAAGTTGAACCATCATTTAAGTCAGGGACTGTTTGCAGTGTTATATTTCATTGCCTAAGACTCTGATTTTACAGTCTACTTTCTCTTTTTAAAAAGGGAGAATCACAAGTGTCAACAAAGTGTTAAAGACATGGCAGCACCAGATGGAACTTTCTGTCTCGGTTCTTTCTAAGATTTATTTCAGTAATTACATAAAATAATTTCAGTAATTACATAAAATAATTTTTTTTGGGCCGGGCGCGGTGGCTCACGCCTATAATCCTAGCACTTTGGGAGGCCGAGGCAGGCGGATCACAAGGTCAGGAGATCGAGACCATCCTGGCTAACATGGTGAAATCCTGTCTCTCCTAAAAAAAAAAAAAAAAAA
>NW_026652284.1:23747368-23757497 GCF_009828535.3 Hylobates moloch
GGGATTACAAGCGTGAGCCACTGCGCCCGGCCAGATTTCCCTTCTTGACTCCTGCTCATAATTCAGGCAGATCTATGGCTTTCTGTTCCCTTTTGTTCAAAGCAAACAGTTTCATTTTGATAATTAAAACTCATGACAGTAACTAGAAAGTCCACTCTGACCCAGTGAAATGTAAAATTTTGATTTCGCCTCCAGTTCGAAGGTGAAACAAATCCCTCCTTCAATCAGTACCTACTGTATGCCAGCCCCTGTGTGTGGTATAGTCAGCTAAGGGCTTGAATCATCAGAAAAAATACAGGAAAGCCTGTTAAATTTGAATTTCAGATAAATAATGAGTGTCCTTTTAGTATATGTATGTCCCCAAATAATGCATGGAGCATACTTAGTAAAAATTATTTGTAGCTTATCTGAAATTCAAATTTAACTGGACTTCCTGGCCAGTATTTTTTTTTTTTTTTTTTTTTTTTTTTTTGTGAGACAGAGTCTCGCTCTGTCACCCAGGCTGGAGTACAGTGGCACAATCTCGGCTCGCTACAACCTCTGCCTCCCAGGTTCAAGCACTTCTCCTGACTCAGCCTCCCAAGTAGTTGGGATTACAGGCGTATACCACCACGCTCCGCTAATTTTCGTTATTTTGTTCGTTTGTTTGTTTGTTTTAAGTAGAGACCGAGTTTCCCCATGTTGGCAAGGCTGGTCTTGGACTTCTGACCTCAAGTGATCCACCTGCCTCGGCCTCCGAAAGTGCTGGGATTACAGGCGTGAACCACCACCCCGGCCCTGCCCAGTATTTTTATTTGCTAAATCTAGCAACCCCAGGGGCAGAGGATATGGCCCTGAAATGACTTGGCCCTTGTCCTGTGGGAGTGTTTGCCTTGGCTAAAGGTGCTTGACTCCATGCAGGTAAACAGGAGCTGGAATATCTTCCCCCTACTTCCCCTTAGCATAGTGGGCATTACCTACATGGGAGAAGGCTGGCTGCCTGCCAGTGAGATTGGAGTGCACTCCTTTGTCCGAATGACTGGTCCCATTGCCTAGGTATCCACCATTATAACTACAACCCTTTGACCTTTGGAGGCTTCCTTCCTTCCTCCCTTCCCACCCTCCCTCCCTCCCTCCCTTCTTTCTTTCTTTACTTTCTTTTCTTACTTTCTTCTTTCTTTTTCTCTCTCTCTCTCTTTCTTTCTTTCTTTCTTCTTCTTTCTTCCTTTCGTTTTCTTTCTCAGAGTCTTGCTCTGTCACCCAGGCTGGAGTGCAGTGGCACGATCTCAGCTCACTGCAACTTCCGCCTCCTGGATTCAAGAGATTCTCCTGCCTCAGCCTCCCGAGTAGCTGGGACTGCAGGTTCGTGCCACCAGGCCTGGCTAATTTTTGTATTTTTAGTAGAGACGGGGTTTCTCCATGTTGGCCAGGCTGGTCTCGAGCTCCTGACCTCAAGTGATCCACCCGCCTGGGCCTCCCAAAGTGCTGGGATTACAGGCATAAGCCACTGAGCCTGGCCTCACGAAGGATTTACAAAAAAAAAAAAAAAAAGATTTGACCAGACACAGTGGCTCACGCCTGTAATCCCAGCACTTTGGGAGGCCGAGGCGGGTGGATTGCCTGAGCTCAGGAGTTTGAGACCAGCTTGAGCAATATGGTGAAACCCCGTCTCTACTAAAATACAAAAAATTAGCCGGACATGGCAGCATGCACCTGTAGTCCCAGCTATTCAGGAGGCTGAGGCAGGAGAATCGCTTGAACCCGGGAGGTGGAGGCTGCAGTGAGCCAAGATCACACCACTGCACTCCAGCCTGGGTGATAGAGTGAGACTCTGACTTCAAAAAAAAAAAAAAAAAAATTGAAGTGATAATCTTTTGGATGTATGGGGTTAAATAAAATATGTTATTAAAATTAATTTTACCTTAAAAAAAAAACTTTTGAAAAGTTAAAAATTCAGTGGCTCCAAAACTCAGAAGTCTACACCACACACATTAATCTCTCATTTAAGCCCCATGCTGGTGCAGCCAGTGCGGATCCTCAGAAGGCTCTGCTGGTCACTGGGGCCCTGGCTGAGGGTGCAGCTGCCATCTCATCACTGTCAGTCGCCCTGCTAGTGGGACAGTTGCAGCTCTAGAGGATATGGCACCCTCAATTAAATGCTTGGGCCTGGAAGTGACAGTTGTCATTTCTGCCCACAGCTTATTGGCCACAACTAGTCACACGGCTCCACTCAACCACAAGGGGGCGGGGCAACCTTACCAAGTGCCCCAAAGGTAGCGCTCTGGAACTGTTTGGCGAACAGGGCAAAGTGACTAGCTCCGTGCAGCTTTTTTATTTGTTTAAAATACATAGAATAGAATAATTTTTAAAAGGTAGAACGGAATCAAATAAGAAATATAGTACGTTTAAAATTTTTAATTTCAAAATTTAAATATTAGGGTATGTTTAATTTTTTTTTTTTTTTTTTTTTTTTTTTTTTTTTAATGAACGGAGTCTTTTTAACCCGGAGTCTCACTCTATCGCCCAGGCTGGAGTGCAGTGGCGCAATCTCGGCTCACTGCAAGCTCCGCCTCCCGGGTTCACGCCATTCTCCTGCCTCAGCCTCTCCGAGTAGCTGGGACCACAGGCGCCCGCCACCACGCCCGGCTAATTTTTTGTATTTTTAGTAGAGACGGGGTTTCACCGTGGTCTCGATCTCCCGACCTCATGATCCGCCCGCCTCGGCCTCCCAAAGTGCTGGGATTACAAGCGTGAGCCACCACGCCCGGCCGTTTAATTTTTTTAATATCATGTGGATATATTATCCACAAATAAATATTTGTGGAATGTTGACAATTCTTTCTGAAAAGGGATCAGAGCTATAATGAATATGTCTTTTTGGCTTTATCACTAACAAAGTGCTTGCCCGTGGGTCATCTCATTTAAGGTATTATGGGCCTCTTTGCAGATAAAAAACTGGTCTAACACAGATGAGCGACCTGCCCAGGTCACCCAATCAAGTGGCAGAAGTGGGACTTGGGAACAAGTAAGATAACCCATGAGACTCCTTCTTCAAACCCCAATATTTCTTTTCTTTCCTATATCAACCTCAAATCTTAAGCTTGCTATTCTTTACTTCTTTTAATAATACTAACATTTAACATACTGAGTACTATCATCACTGCTAAGGAAACTAATGCTCAGAGGAGGAGACTTGCCCAAGGTTACGTGTCCCTGAAGAGGCAAGACTTGGATTCGAACGTGGATTTATGAGAATCAAAGCTACAACCACAATGCCCTCCTGCCACTCTGGCTTATTGATCTGCTTCTAGAAAAAAAACTTGAATGGCATAGGGGATAAGTTTCAAGTGGACTTCTCATGATTGTATGGTCTATGTGGTGTTACCCAGCAACACCTGCCTGATGCCTTGAGCCCTTCCTACCATCCTAATCCTAGAGGGGCAGATATTTTGACACCCTGCATAGAACCTGGAGCCTCAACTCATGGACATTTAAAAAACAGACACACACAAACAAAAACTCCTTGATATTAGCAAAGGGAATCAGGTGACTAAATTATGTCAAGGTTGCATTTTAAAGAGACTATTTTATTTCTGGCTATATGGTGCTTGATGTAAGCTTTTGGAAATGTATTTTTATGAGAATTAAAGATATTTATTTTACATGCCCTTTAAAAAATGCCAGGACTGTAAATAATAATAGCTAACATTTAGTTCCTACTATATGCCAGGCACAGTACTTAGACATTAATATGGATTATTTCATTTTATCCTCACAATGTCAGTGAGGTAAACATAACCCAGGACCATGGGAACAAGAAGAACTTTGATGCCTTCCTGAGCTTGTGGAAGCGGCATCAGCTGGGATTCTCAAGTACTGCTAGCCAGCATCTGCTGTGCCTCCAGCTGCAAGTCACTTATAGGCTCTGATCCTTAAAGTGCACGTCTGCAACATTCCACCATTGGGCTGAATGATCTGGAAACTCCTGGAGAGGAGGGGCTTCTCTGAGCAGTGCTTAGCACAACAGGGCTTCCTAAACAGCCACTATTATTATCCAAACAGGGATCATATCTTCCGAAATGAAAAGCGGTGTGTACAGTCTGACAAGTGCGAGTTCTCATAGGGACCATGGACAGAGTATTTGAGATTCTAGCATCTCTGGAAGCTTTGAGTTACAATATAGCAGTTTGGGTTGCTATCTTGCCTGCCACTAGGAAATGAGGCAGTGCTGATTCTTTTTGTCTTTTGTAACATTAGTTCATATTTATTGAGTGCTGCTGTGTGCCAGACACTATGCTAAGATATTTACAAAAATTAGCTCCTAAGTCCTCATATCCACCCTACTTCCTGGGTACTATGATCATCTTCATTTCACAGATGAGGAAACTCAGGCTTCAAAAAGTGGGCAATTTCCCAAGGTGTCACTGCTAGTAGGTGACTGAGTCCAGGCTTAGATCTGGCACTGTGGCTACAGGGTCCTCATTCTTACCACTCTGTGTTCCCTTCTCCAGCATACTAAGGACTTGGCTTTGGGAGTAGATCTGCTCACTCGAAGGAAGAGTAAACATTTGCCTCAAGCTCTTTACAGTCAGTGATCTATCTAATCCTCACATCATCTTTCTGAGGTGAGTATCACTATTAATCCCATTTGACAGATGGAGAAATTGAGGCTCAGAGAGGTCAGACAAGTTGCCTAAGATCAACCAGCCAAATGTGTGGTAAAACCAGGATTTCAGACCCGAACCTGTCTGACCTCACAGCCTTGGCTCTGAGCCAGGGTTTCTTACCCTTTGCACCATTAATATTTGGGGCCCGATAATTCTTTGTTGTAGGGGACTGTGCTGTGCATTGCAGGATGTGTAGTAGCATCTCTGACCTCCACCCACTAGATGCCAGTAGCACTCCGCCCCCAGTTGCGACAATCTAAATTATCTCTAGAAATCACCAAATATTCCCTGAGGGCAAAAGTGCCCCCGGGGGACAACCCCTGCTCCCCTGCTCTAACCACTAAGCACCCAGTGCTAGGACCCATGGCAAAGCCCCAGCTGACTGCTGTTTCTGCTGCAGGACCGGGGTCTTGGGTAAGAAGAGTTAAAATAAAACCTTTACGTTGTCATTTTAAAAGCCTCATGCCAGGTGTTCCTGGCTCTATGACCCTGAAATTGACCCCCACTGCACAGTGAGGTATTGACTGGGTCCCACAGCCTGCTGGGGTGAGCCCAGGATGGCTGCAGGGCCTTTTGTCTCTCAAGACTAACTTGGTGTGCTCTTGGGGGTGGAGCCCCTCCCACAGTCATCAGTGTCTCTTCTGCCCAGTGCCAAATTTGTCTAGTCGCTATTAAGGAAGCTGCCTGATGATTATCTGTTGGCTCGAGCTTGACTTTATCTCTAGTCTTCGATTCTAAATGAGACTAATGACCATTTGAGATTCAGATTCTGCACCAACTGCCCAGCTGCCTCCTCAGTGCAGGAGCTGAAGGGGAATCCCTTACAGCCTGGTTCACTGCTCCCATCTCAACAAATTCCCCCACCAGGCACATAAGAGACCCTGGAGATACCTCCCTCTCCATCACTGCCCAACTTCAAGCCACCACCTGATCCTGTCAATTTCGGCTTCTAAATATGGTTTGGATCATGTGGTGCTATCCATCTCCCACTCCCCAAATAGTCTAGCGCAGACTATTGCAATATCCTCTGAAAGATACCCCCTTCATTCACCCCTGTCTTCCATTCTGTCTTCCACACTGTAGCTAGAGTAACCTTTAAAAATGTTCACCGGAATCTGCCCACCCACCTCCCCGTACACTTTCCCACTCCTGCCCTAATTCATTCGGTGTCACTTCTTGTCTTTCTCCATCACTTTCTCTACTCCAGACCTACTGATTTCTATTCTCAAAAGCACCATGTTCCCTCCAACCCAGGCACTTTGCCTGTGCTGCCCCCTCAGCCTGGGCATTCTCACTCTCTTTCTGCTGGGTAACTGCACTCATCCTTAGGGGGAGCCTGGCCCACCCAGTGAAGCCTGGGTCCAGGTCCACTGTTGCCTGCTCTTAGGGCAATGTTTCACTCTCCTTCCTCTCCCTCATCTCAGCTCATACTCCTTTGGAAGTTATTTGTTTAAACTCATCTTCCTCACGAGACTGTAGGCTTCATGATAGGAGAAATGTGTCTGTTTTTCCTCACCACTGTGTCCCTAAAGCTTAGTGTATTGCCTTGGGTTGGGTATATACATCAGGCGCCTTGTACTTGCTTGTTGAATGACTGAATGAACTTATATAGTCCTCCCAATGAGCCTGTGATGATCTTGCCTGAGGCCAGTGCTCTTTCCTTGCTCTCACTACCTACAGAACCTGCTCTCACAGTGTTACAAGAGGGAGACAGTAGACTCTGACAGGCATAGAGGGCTCTGGATCCTGATTGTCTGGGCTCAAATCTCTCTTCTGCCACTTCCTAGCTGTGTGACTTTGGGTAAGTTCCTTAACATCTCTGTGCTTAATGGTACCCCTCACATGGGGTGTTGTAAGGATCAAATAAGTTAGTCTTATTATTATTTTTTTTTTTTTTTGAGACAGAGCCTCACTGTATCACCAAGGCTAGAGAGCAGTGGCATGATCTTGGCTCCCTGTAGCCTCCACCTCCCAGGTTCAAGCGATTCTCGTGCCTCAGCCTCCTGAGTGGCTGGGATTACAGGCACATGCCACCACGCCCAGCTAATTTCTGTATTTTTAGTAGAGACAGGGTTTCACCATGTGGGCCAGGCTGGTCTCAAACTTCTGACCTCAGGTGATCCGCCTACCTTGGCCTCTCAAAGTGCTGAGATTACAGGCATGAGCCACTGTGCCTGGCCAGTTTGGTCTTTAACTTGTTTTTAAAAGGGCTCAATCACATAGTAAGTTCTCCATCCATCTTAGTAGTTGCTAATATCATTAACAGAAAACACATAGATTCTGTAATTAGATGGGCCTGATTTCTTCTCATATTCGCCCTGTGTGGCTTTGGACAAGTCACGTCAGACCCTGAGTCTCAGTTTCCCCATCTGCTAAACTGGGGTCTTGAAACCTACCTCAGAGAGGGCTGTTGCGAGGGTGAGATAGGATGTGAGTGAAGCACTGGCACTGGTGCCTGGGGGTTCCTTTCCTGATGGGCCGGATTGGTCTGTGTTTGTTGCCTTTTAGACAAGAAGTTCCATGAAGGTAGGCTTCATGTCTGTGTCAGGGCTGTATCCCCTGCCTCTCTGTACCTGGCACATAGTAGGTGTTCAGTAAGTAGCGTTTCACTGGATGAATGAATCAATAGTAACAAGGGACCATGTTTTGCTCACCTTTGTGTCCAAAACTAGTGCAATACCTTGCATCTAATTTGAATAATTATTTGTTGACAGAATAAATAGATTTTTTAGAAATAGCTGTTTGTTTCTGTTCTCAGTTCCATTTGAATTTCTGAATTAAACTGAGAAAGATACTGTGAAGGTTAATTTTGTGTGTCAATTTGACTGGGCTAAGGGATGCTTACATAGCTGGTAAAACATTACTTCTGGGTGTGTCTGTAAGGGAATTTCTGGAAGAGATTAGTAATTGAATCAGTAAATTGAGTAAAGAAGATCTGCCCTTACCAGTATGGGTGAGCAGCATCCAATCCACTGATGGCTGAAACAGAACTAAAACGAAGAGGGATGGCAAATCCATGCTCTGTGCTTGAGCTGGAACATCCATCTTCTCCTGCCCTTGGACATCAGCTCTCCTGGGTCTCGGGTCTTCAGGCTCAGACTGGGATTTACACTATCAGCTCTTGTGGTTCTCAGGCCTCCTGGCTTGGACTGGAACTACACCACCAGCTTTTTAGACCTCCAGATTGCAGACGGCAGATTGTGGAACTTCTCAGGCTTCCATAATCACAGAAGTCAATCCCTCATAATAAATCTCTTTTTATATATCTATATATAGCCTATTGGTTCTGTTCTGGAGAACTCTGATTAATATAGATACTTATAACTCATCCCAAGTCTCTCTAAGCCTTGGTATTCTTATCTGTAAAATGGGGCTATTAATAATTATCTACCACAAAGATTATTCTGAAAAGTAAATAAGACAATATGTATTTGGCACATAGAAAATGTTAGTTCACTGTTGTTCCATTCCCCAAGCCTCAGTTTCTACATCTGTGAAATGGGCATCTACTCACTCATTTCTTCATTCATTTACTGAGCAAACACAGTGCCCATGTGGAAGGCATTGTGGTTAAGACCCGGGGCAGTTAGAGAAGTTAGAGAGTTAGAGAAGTGGGCAAGCCATGGTGAAGAACTGAGCATCTGCTTTGGGACAGCACACCAATAGTCAAAAGTCAGTGGGAGAAGAGCCATGGGATGTATGAGGTCTCTGGGGGCTAGAGGTGTGGGGCAACGGGACACCCAGGGTTTCAGAGAGCTTTTTAGAGAGACTGGTATCTCCCTAGCAAGTGATGGTATCAACAACTTGGTGTGATCACCAACATCACAGCACTTTGAAATGGAGTTACCTGCTGGGGCCTCTGGTTTTCGTAGCCTGAGTTTGAAAGGCACGTCAGTCCTGCTGCAGCCCCTTTCTACCCTGGCTCACAGAGCACACCAGAGTTTGGTCAGAGTGTCACATCACAGTGAGCATCTAGTTCAAACAGACATTTTCTTCTGAGATTCAGCTCTGCTCTTCTCCCTTTCTGGATCCTACCTTCACAGGGGACTGAACAGTGATTCCCCTACACTCTCAATGAGGAACAATGCAGATGATGACTCTAATGAGTGCTGGGTCCCTGCCCGGTTCTCCAAAGACAAGGTTGCCCTTTCCTGCAGTGGGACCCAGTGAGGCGATGCTTGGGTGTTGGAGACATGGGTGAGGCCAGGCCAGGTCTCTGAGCTCCTGCACCCAAATGGGTCACATGCTTATCTCTGATGTGCACAGCTGGCTCCACATCAACCTGCCAACGAAACTCACAAGAGATTGAAATATCTGAATTAGAATTTTTATATTTAAGCTGCATATATTTGTGGGATTGGGAAGGATTACTCATCTCCA
Source organism: Hylobates moloch (assembly GCF_009828535.3). Taxonomy (NCBI): domain Eukaryota; kingdom Metazoa; phylum Chordata; class Mammalia; order Primates; family Hylobatidae; genus Hylobates; species Hylobates moloch. Next base: position 23,756,395 of record NW_026652284.1, read on the forward strand.
GTGACCAAAATGTTTGCACCTGTTACCCACTTTCATTTTCAGTTGAGAGAAAGTTGCATGCCAGGGATATTTAAACATCTAGGATGGGTCTGCTGTCAGTGGTCTGGCCAGAGGTAGAAGGATGACTGAGTCCCAGCCGCCCATCCGCAGCAGGCCTCAGGGAAGAAGCAAGATTTACGAGGCGAGAGCCTGCCTGGCCCGCTTCTTCTGTCGGGAAAGGCTTCCCTGCAGTATTTTCTGTCTCGTCAACGCTGCGTTTCATTTTAAATTGCAGCTGAAAGTAGATATTTTCCCTCTTGCCTATTACAAACCTCTTAATTTGTCTCTCCCTCTGCTGTTATTTGTCTCCATAAAGTGTTTTGCATGAAAGGCCCACACAGCACAATGTTGCTTCACCCTGGGTTAGGTTTAACAGGAAGGGAAGATGCAGAGACTAAGTCCAAGGAGGAAGACGTGAGGGCCTTAGGGTTGAGGACACGCGTGGCTGGGAGTTGATGCCTGGCTGTTTTTGGAGGTATCTGTTGCCTGAGTGTCTGTGGGTATGCGGGTGCACATGTCCATGTTTGTACTAATTTGCATATATGTCTATGCATACTGTGGTATAATCACTTGGGTGTCCATACCCCAATTTAAGTGTATGTTTGCACGTACACACCCACATGCCAGTCTCTGTGTGCATATGGATCTATGCCCAGACGCACACATGTGCATATAAACACACGTAGGCATCAAGGTACAGGTCCGTCACATGATGTGTGTGGTCTTCTGTAGACACGCCCGGGGCTCTCTTCCTTTCGCTGCTTCTCAAGGCTGCGGGTCAGCCTCCCTCCGTGCTCCACCCAGGGGCCCTGGCCCCGTTTAGGGTTGTGGGAAAAGGAAGGCATGCAGTGGTCTGCGGGGGGCCAGTGGAAACACCACCTCCGCCGACCCGGCCGCGGTCACAGCTCTCTGGCTTGGCTCCAGCCACGAGCAACACCCCCGCAGCCCGGCGTTAGCGTTCAGAAGCCCGGGGCAGCCGCCAGGGCGCGCGCTGCCAGCTCCCTGACAACCCCGGGCTGGCACTGGGGGGCAAGAGAGGTCACCCGGCGACGGGCACACCCCTC
>NW_026652284.1:23762654-23911559 GCF_009828535.3 Hylobates moloch
GGAGCCCCAGAGCCGAGTGCGAGCCCAGCGGGAGAAAATCAAGGAGGTATGGACTCAGCCCCCCAATTCCTCCCACCAACTGCCCCCACTAAGGAGAATACCCTCTGGCGCTCCCACCCCTTTCCCTTGCCTCAGTCACTCCTGGTCCCAGGTCTACTTCTGGCCCCGCAGACTACACTTTGCACCTTCCCCTTTCCTCCCAAATGTCCCACCTTCTTTCCTCCCTACCCAGTTTCCCACCACTCGGGTCAGTTAATCGTCCCCACTGTGACAGATGGCAGCTGAACCCCTAGACCCACTGCCCCCTCACTCCCAGACTCTGGTCTGTCCTATCCAACCCCCAGGCCCAGTGAGCTCCACTCCTTCCCTTTGTGGAGTTGCTAATGAGAGTGGAGTTCAGGTTCCTTAGTGCACCTTCTCTTTGCATTTGTGGACACAGAGCCACTGGTCCCATTCTTTTTCACTGTGTGACTCAAGTCCAACACCCCTGTAGGACCTGCTTACCTGAAAACCCAGGATTTAAGGGGGTATTGGGTGTCCTGCAAATATTTTGTAATCTAGTAAGCAACCTACAAACCAGAGGATGTTGTGCATTCTAACTGTTTCTATTGAGCTTATTGAGCTTTGGAACAATTGTACACAATTGTACATAATTGCATATGATGCAGGAAGAGATGATAAAGCAGTGGTCATATTACAGAAGCTCCGTGGTTATTGACATCATGAAGCAGATCTTGAGCTGGTTCCCTGTAGGGATTGTACCAGGAGGGATTTAGAAGGATCACTTTAAGTCTGAGTCTTAGTTTAAGAAATCAAAAGCAAACACAGCCTCACAAGGCTTGAAGACAGTTGCCAGCCTGCCACTGCCACTAAATATTCTGCTGGACCACTGTTAGAACTGCCTGCGTGCGGATGGTGCCCAGCAATGCAGAGGGGGCTGCAGTGACACCCCCAGGCCACGAGGGGGCCGTGGGCAAGCTGTGGGCCAGGGTCTCCTCCCTAGAAACGAGAGGATGCTCTCCCCTCCCCATGGACTCAAAGGAAAGAAAGGGCTGCTTCTGCCTGGACTTCTTGATTTGCTGCAAAGAAGTCAGCAGTTCGGCCCTGATTTCCAGGAGGAGCAGGCAGCAAGGATCAGGGCCTGCCCTGTCAAGACCTGCTCAGAGCCGATGGAGAGCTTAGCCAGATTATCCCCTTCTCCTTGTCTGAACCATCCTCCTTTCCAGCGCCCACCTCTCTTCCACTTCTTATCTCTGCTGTTACTCTGTTTGGAGACTTAACTAGCAATCACAGGACATTTTGTGAAGTTACAATAGGAAGCCACAAGGAAGCTGAGTGCTTGGTGTGTATGTGTGTGTGCATGTTTGTGTGCTCTCAGTTTCCAGAGTCCTGTTGAAATCTCAGGTTGATTGAAAGCTGGAACTTGCAGTAGCTAAGTATGGGGCATTCATTTCTCCCTTTCTTGTTAAGGAACTATGCTGTTGAATACTCACCTGGACCACCCATAGCTCTTTCTCAAAGCTGCCTGTGAGCACAGTGGCTCTTTTTGCCCCTCTCGACCTCCTAGGAGAGCAGTGACCCCCAGTGAAATTACATATAAATTGCATGCATGCAGTTTGTCATGGGGCATCCAGAGGTGCCATCAGATTTTCAAACCGATCCCCCAAAGGGTTAAGAATTAACTACCATCTTCCTCAGAAGAGATGCTCTCTCTGTTTGCACTTAGGTGGTGGTCCATTTCCGAATGCCTGGGGCTGGGAGTCATGGCAGGAAGGGCGGGCTGGCTAGTAGGGAACTTGATTCTCCCTCTCTGTGTAAGACAATTTATTTTGCCAGCAGAGTCTGGGATGATGCTTGCTGGAGTGGCTGGAGGGTGGTAAGAGGGGTGAGGATTCTGTGCTTTGCAGGTGGGTATAAAATAACATGATGGGAGAAGGTCTAAGTTGGTGACCAGATGTCTGGATCTTTCTAGCTGGCATTTCCTTGCACCCCGGTACTAGCTGGAGGCATGCTGCATATACTTGGAGTTGGTGTTCAGCTAGCCCTCTCTTACTAATCTTGAAGACCTTAAGCTTTTCAGAATGGAGAGGGCTGGTTTCTGTTGTTTTGAAACCTATCGTCTCTTCAGGCTGCCTGCCACTGACCACGCTCCCACGACAACCTGAAAGATGTAGAGTGGGTTTTGGTTTAGTTGTTAACACAGTTACCATTCCTGCTGTCCCACCCCAGGAAGAACGCATACGATGGTTGCTGGAGAATGTCTTTATTTCCTTCACATTTAAATTCTATCTGCGTCATGCCCAGGGGTAGATCATTTTAGAAAGGTGCCTGTTTTCACAAAAGGGACTGTTGCTTTCCTCTCTGGTTTGTTTATTTCCAGACATGGATTGATTAAATCCAAGGAACAGAGGGGGAGCTGGCATCAGATAAAAAAAAAAAAAAGGCCCTGTTCTTATAAGATTTTAAAGTGAAAGTAAAGATCAGGAGAGAGTCAGAGAGGGTGATAAATGAGCATGAATGAAAACTGGACACTTGGAATCCAGATCAACACCGTGTATTCATGAGCATCCCGAGAGATGGACATGGTCACCAGGTCTGTGATGAAAAGATGGTTGAGGCTGCAGGTTCTGGGCATGCATACGTCAGGAAACACTCTCACTGGAACCAACTATTTTTCCTCACTTTCCAATTTTGGAACCTTGGCAAAAGCAATGTGGAGAGAGGAGACCTACAGAACATGGGTTGGAGTTTCAGCACACTCTCAACTGTCTGACTTTGGGCAAGCCACCTCTCCTTCCTGGACCTTCCTGTAAAATGGGGTGAGGGAGAGGAGAATAAGCTGGTTACAGACCCTCTTGCTTCTGGCCCTGGCCCCTAAGTGAACTGCCAGTCTGGTCAGGGACTCCATAGCGGTTGAGCTTTCCAAACTCTGTTTTGAGATATCTTGTACTGGAAATCAGGGACAATGGTGTGGTGGTAGTAGTGGTGTTGATGGGGTCGTGGTATTCACTGCTGTATCTCTGTCTAGCACCTAGTCAAGAGTAGATATTCAGGTAGTTGGTTAAGTTAATTATTTCCATTACCCTCAGCTTGGAATCATGAAGAGTAAAGGTGTTGGCTGGAATGTAAAGGGGTGAAGGCTTGGTAGTAGCCTTGCCTTTCAGATCTGAGGATAATACAGGAAATGGGGGATGTCATTCATAGGTGGGTTTCTTATGGATTCAAGTTTAAACAGACTTGTCTCACACATGGGAATGTACAGCTTTTCAGGGTTATATCTCAGTGGAAGAATTCAGACTGCCCTGGGTCCTACCCGTGATGCTTGGTTGTGTTTTTGTTCTTGTTGTTGTTTTTGTTGGTGTGTTTTTTTTTTTTTAAGACGGAGTCTTGCTCTGTCGTCGAGGCTGCAGTGCAGTGGCGTGGTCTTGGCTCACTGCAGCCTTCGCCTCCCAGGTTCCAGGTTCAAGCGATTCTCATGACTCAGGCTCCCAAGTAACTGGGATTACAGGCGCCCCACCACGCCTGGCTAATTTTTGTATTTTTAGCAGAGACGAGGTTTTGCTTCGTTGGCCAGGCTGGTCTCGATCTCCTGACCTCAGGTGATCCACCCGCCTCAGCCTCCCAAAGTGCTGAGACTACAGGCACGAGCCACTGCGCCCGGCCAGTGCTTGGTTGTTGTTCTGGGGAACCTCAGTTCCTTCCAGTGAAGGGGGCTTTTTATAAAAGGGAATTAGGCTGGCTGGGGCACTGAGAAGGCGGTACTAGAGTTGGGACTTGCCCTTGCCCATATGGTGTTTTCAGACAAACCACAGAAAGGGTTCCTTCCTCTGGTTAGATGCAGCACCAGCACCACCCCAGAGTGCAGGGCTGGGTGAGGAGAATGTGGGTTGAATTTCCCCACCTTCCCTGTGCTGTTGGCCCAGTGTTCTTATAAACCACTGTATGCCACAGTTCTGTTAAGAATCCAACCTGGGACAAGTCCTAGCTGTTCCATCAACTCTGATTGGAAATTCCTGTTTATTACTGGGCCTCAGTCTTCATGGTAAAACCAAGAGGCTGGCATTTAGGGGACCCTTCTCTCTTCTTTTCCACCTCTTTACTGTTTTGTTTATGGATCTGCCCAAGCACCTAGAGTAGGATCTGACATTTAGTGGGAACTCACGTACTTTAATGAATGGCTACATTAAAGATCTATAAACTAACAGTTAAGGTTGCTAGTGGCTGAGGCTGGGTCTTCTCCCTTAGGGTACCTGGAATTCAAAGGACCCTCACAGTAAGAGCTGTGGTCAGGTTTAGGGGCTTAGCAGCTCAGTGACCCAAGAGGCCTTTTAGAAGTTGCAGCAGTTTTCCGAGGGCAAATCTGACTTGAGGGAGTGGAGGTGGCACTCAATAGTAAAATCTCTCATGCCTAGACAGCAGGCATCGGAGGGTGCCTGTGACTTGGCAGGGAGCACCCCAGCTCTTGCCCTCTGTGCCTGTTGTGTTCAGCCACCAGGGTATTGCTGATTATGATATGTGACAGTGTCTGAATAAGTCATCTTGGCAAATGCTCTTTGCTCCCCATTAACGGGCTGGTTCGTTAGTCATGTGTGGTTTTTTTCTGGTTTCTCTGTATATCTGATTTATCGTCAGTAGTGCCAGGGACAGGTAGGAAAATTAAAAGGCTCTGTAGCATGTGAATCTGAGCCTTTGAGATGTTCAGGATAATTAATATTAGGAACAGCTCAGATTTAAATATCTTTCCTTCCAAGAGCTCTGTTTGAGCTGTAAATCCATTCAAGATCCTTTCCCTCCTCCCTGGCCCTTCAGTCTCTTCAGTTTCCCTCTTGTCCTGCTCGACAGTACATTTAACATAGGTGGAGATGGCCTGTAATAACTGGACAGGCCCCTTGGAAAACCCTTACATCCTCAGCCCAGCCACACGCCTTCTCCTTCCGTAGGACCAAGTGTGCAGTTTAGTAAAGCTTAGCACTTGTCCCTACCAGGTATACAGCTTAACTCCCATACGTTAGTTGGGTCTCTGCTTTCATTTCTAGTTGTACCATTTGAGGGAATTAGGCATTCCAGGAGCAATTGCTTCTCAGGCCCCGTATTCTTAACTCTGTCTTTAGTGTCAGGGCTAGAAACAAATAGAAAGACGATTTTTAAAAGTCTGCTGCCTATTTCACAGTATAGTTAGTGGTGTGGGGGGAGTAAGAATATAGATTCCCCTGTGGTTTTCACAGTGACTGATCTACATCCGGGTTCAAGAAATGCTTTTTCTCTAGCTTTCCCGGAAGACGGATCCATTACTCCACCAAAAATAAATATTGTGATATATATCAGGCATACTTTGCTCAAAGGGACTTACATCTTTTCTCTTATTGAAAAAAATAAATCAGGCTTGCAGACTGTAAAGCCCCATGCAGGGAAGCTGCTTGGTAACCCAGGTGAGCACCCAGCCTTGTGGATACTGACGCTGGCTTGGAGAAGAAACCTCTCTTTGCATTCTAAGTTGAATCTGTGTTAGAGGAAGTGTTGGGAGCTTTAGGCTCTCCCTGCATTGCTTTCATTGGCGAAATTGGGAAGGATTTCCCAAGGGAATGATGGATGTAGGATAGTTGCCTCAGGCGAGCTCATGGATTTATGATTACATTGCTTGAAAATAGGGGTCATGCACGGAGCAGGGACAAGTGTCGTGAGTCAAGGATTGTTATCATTCCAGTTCTGTGCACCTGCAGTCCAAAAAGACCAGGATCATTCAAACAATAAGCCCTGGTTCTTGATTCCCTACTATTCCTGGGCCAAGCAAGGCCTTTATGCGTAAACATGTGCATAATTTGGGGAAAAGAAACAACAAATGTTCTTAGCTCTGTATTTCCATGCAGATGATGGTAAGAAGCTAAACGGGAGACTCCTCAAAGAATTCCAGGGACTCAAGGAACTTAGCCCCCCTCCCTCTTCCTCCTCACTTCCCCTTCACTCTGGGGGCTGGTCAGTAGCTCAGACAGCAGGGTTTTGGATATCTTAAATGTGGAGTTGATGCAACTGAGATTGCTGTTAAGTCAGACCTGCTTTAATGTCTCCACCCTCAGAGAATAGAAGCCACAGAGACCACAGCCTCAGTGTGGGGACTCAGTTGCGGGTGTTTCCTCCCCTAGAAGGCTGTTGCCTAAGATTTGATTGCGAGCTCCCCACACTCGGCAGGCAGGTGGTCAGAACAGTTCTTACTCACAAGGGAGTCTGAATTTCTTAACTTGGAATCTTCTTTAATTAAAGGCCACAACCAGGGCAGTTGTCCATCTGTTTTAGTGCAATACCTTTAGCGGTAACTTTTACAGAAGAAACTTTGCTATATTGATTAGTGCCCGCCTTGATAGATGATCAATAATTGTGCTTTTATCTGACATCTTCTGGGAGTCAGCTGCTTGCAAGGCGAACCTTCTGGGCAAACAATTGTCACTAAATAGCAACCATTTTCAGTGGCCAATAATAGGAGGTTTTTCTCTCCTCCTTCCACCTCTGCCATCTTCTTAAGCATCATACTAAACACAAATCATTCTTGCCGGCCTCGTGGTCGCCTTAGAATCCACTGTGCAATGCAGCGATGTCCTGTGGGGGCCGATGGGTTGTATCACTAAGGCTGTTTGCTTCCCAATGTTTGTTCTTTGTGATCTCATCTTATTTTTTACACAACAACCTTGTGTTGTAGCTACTATTTAAGTATAATGTATTAATACATATAGCAAAATGCACAGATTTTTTATTTTTATTTTTATTTTTTTTGAAATGGAGTCTTGCTCTGTCTCCCAGGCTGGAGTGCAGTGGCACAATCTCTGCACACAGCAACCTCTGCCTCCCGGGTTCAAGCGATTCTTCTGCCTCAGCCTCCCGAGTAGCTGGCACCTGCCACCATGCCCAGCTAATTTTGTATTTTTAGTAGAGACGGGGTTTTGCCATGTTGGCCAGGCTGGTCACTAACTCCTGACCTTAGGTGATCTACCCGCCTCACCCTCCCAAAGTGCTGGGATTACAGATGTGAGCTGCGCCCAGCCAAATGCACAGATCTTAAATATACAGTTTGCTGTAGCGTGATCTCCGTCTCCGCCGGTGGGTCGTGGCCAATCTCGGTCTTGCAAGTCCGCTGTTCAGCCATTCTCTGCCTCGGACGGGGTTTCACCGTGGTCTCGATCTCCTGACCTCGTGATCCGCCCGCCTCGGCCTCCCAAAGTGCTGGGATTACAAGCGTGAGCCACCGCGCCCGGCCAGTTTGCTGTATTTTCAGAAATGCAGCAAACCGTGTAGGCCACAGTCCTATCATATACAGAACATTTCCATCATCTCAGAAAGTTCCTCTGCTCCTTGCCAGACGATTCCCCCATCATCAACCTCTCATCTAGCCCCTATCACAGTCTTGATTTCTATTAGCCGAGATTAGTTTTGCCTGTTCCAGAACTTAAGAAAAATGGAGTAGTAAGCCAGGTACAGTGACTCATGCTTGTAATTCCAGCACTTTGGGAGGCTGAGGTGGGAGGATCACATGAAGATAGAAGTTCAAGACCAGCTTGGGCAACATAGCAAGACCCTGTCTCTCTCTGTCTCTCTCTCTCTCTCTCTCTATATATATAAAATAATCAGGTGTGGTAGTGTACACCTGTGTTCCCAGCTACTCAGGAGGCTGAGGTGGGTGGATTCATTGAGCCTAGGAGTCTGAAGCTGTAGTGAGTTTTGATCAGGCCACTGCACTCCAGACTGGGTGACAGAGCGAGACCCTGTCTCAAAAAAAAAAAAAAGTATGAAATAAGTGGAATAGTACAGTACATGCCCTGTGGACAAGGATTCTTTCATTGAAGACAGTTTTTGAAATTGATCCATATTGTGTGTATCAGTACTTCATTCCTTTTTATTGTTGAGATGTATTCCATTGTATGATTATACCCCAATTTGTTTATTCGTTCATCTGTTGGCCTTTTGAGTTGTTCTGGCTATTGTGAATAAAGCTGCTATAAACATTTTATGTACAAGTCTGTGTGTGGGCATATGTTTTCCTTTCTTTTGTGTAACTAGGGGTGGAATTACTGGCCCATAGAGCAGATGTGTGATTGATTTTATAAGAAACTGGAAGCGCTTTCCCGAAGTAGTTAGGCCATTTTATACTCCACCAGCAATATGTGAGAGTTCTGCATCCTTGCCAACACTTGTTATTGTCAGCCTTTTTAGGTTTAGCTATTCTAGAGGGTGTGTGGTGATATTTTGTTGTGGCTTTAATTTTTGTTTCCTTGTTAACTGTTGATATTGAATGTCCTTTCATGTGTTTATTTGCTATTTCTTTCCTTCTTTTTTTTTTTTTTGAGACGGAGTCTCGCTCTGTCGCCCAGGCTGGAGTGCAGTGGCGCGATCTCAGCTCACTGCAGGCTCCGCCTCCCAGGTTCACGCCATTCTCCTGCCTCAGCCTTCTGAGTAGCTGGGACTACAGGTGCCCGCCACCACGCCCGGCTCATTTTTTGTATTTTTGGTAGAGATAGGGTTTCACCATGTTAGCCAGGCTGGTTTCAATCTCCTGACCTCGTGATCCGCCCTCCTCGGCCTCCCAAAGTGCTGGGATTATAAGCGTGAGCCACCGCGCCCGGCTGTTTATTTGCTATTTCCATGTCTCTCTCTTATAAATGTCTGTTTAAAACTTTTTTTCCTTTTTAATGTCAAAAACTGATCTATTTACTGTCTTACTGAATTGCAAGAATTCTTTATATATTCTAGATACAAGTTCTTTAACAGATATATGTATTATAAATGTTTGTTCCCAGTCTATGGTTTGTCTTTTCATTTTCTTAATGGTGTCACTCAAAGAGCAGAAGTTTTAATTTTTATAAAGGCCAGTGTATCAGTATTTTCCTTTTGATGAGTGCTTTCTGTATCTAGTTTAAAAAAAACTTTGCCTACCCCAGGTTATGAATATTTTTTAATTCCAGAAGCTTGATCATTTCAGTTTTTACATTTAGGTCTTTCATTGACTTCAAGTTAATTTTTGTATATAATGTAAGGTAGGAGTTAAAGTTCACTATTTTCTATTTAGATGTCCAGTTGTTTATCACTAGTTGTTGAAAAAAACTTTCCTCTCCCTGCCGAATTGCTTTGATGCCTTCGTTGAACTAATTGACTATATACATATGATTTTGTTTCTGGATTCTTTCACTCTAGTGATTTATCCTTTATGTCAATCCATTCCTTTCTTTTCTTTCCTCTTGTCTTCTCTTCTATTCTCTTTTCTTTTTCTCGCTTTGTTGCCCAGGCTGGAGTGCAGTGGCGTGATTTCAGCTCACTCCACCTCCCAGATTCAAGCGATCTTCCTGCCTCAGCCTCCCAAGTAGCTGAGACTACAGGCATGAGCCACCATGCCCAACTAATTTTTGTATTTTTAGTAGAGACAGGGTTTTGCCATGTTAACTAGGCTGGTCTTGAACTCCTGACCTCCAGTGATTTGCCCGCCTCGGCCTCCCAAAGTGCTGGGATTACAGGCGTGAGCCACCGTGCCCAGCCAATCCATGCTTTCTTGATGCTATAGCCTCACAGTAAGTCTTGAAAACAGGTAGTGTGATTCCTCCATCTTTGATCTTCTTTTTCAAAATTGCTTTGGTCATTGTAGTTCCTTTGCATGTCTATATATATTTGAGAACAAATTTGTCACTTTCCATGAAAAATCTTGCTGGGAGGCCGGGCATGGTGGCCCACACCTACAATCCCAGCATTTTGGGAGGCCAAGATGGGTGGATCGATTTGAGTCCAGGAGTTCCAGACCAGCCTGGGCAACATGGCAAAACCCAATCTCTAAAACAAATAAAAATAAAAATACAAAAATTATCCAGGCATGGTGATTGTGCACACCTACAGTTCCTGCTACTGGAAAGGCTGAGAGGTGGGAGGATCACTTGAGCGAGGAGGTTGAGTCTGCAGTGAGCCATGATTGCAACACTGTACTCCAGCCTGGGTGACAGAGTAAGGCACTGTCTAAAAAAAAAACCCTGCTGAGATTTTGACTGAGTTTGTATTGAATCCATAGATCAAGTTGTTATCTTAACAGTATTGGGTCTTTCATTCTATGAATGTGGTATCTGTCTCCATTTATTTAGATTTTCTTTAATTTCTCTCAACAGTGTTTTGAATAGTGTTTATGTTCAAGAGAGCTTGAATATATTTTATTAACTATCTCTGTTTTACTTTTTAAATATTGTAAATGATATTCTTTAGTTTTATTTTTAAATATTTTTAAAATTTCACTTAATTTTATTTTTATTTTTGAGATGGAGTTTTGCTCTTGTTGCCCAGGCTGCAGTGCAATGGCATGATCTCAGCTCACTGCAACCTCTGCCTCCCGGGTTCAAGCAGTTCTCCTGCCTCAGTCTCCCGAGTAGCTGAGATTACAGGTGCACGCCACCACACCTGGCTAATTTTTGTACTTTTAATAGAGACGGGCTTTCACTATGTTGGTCAGGCTGCTCTTGAACTCCGGACCTCAGGTGGTCCGTCTGCCCCTGCCTCCCAAAGTGCTGGGATTATAGGTGTGAGCCACCACACCCAGCCATTTTTAAAATTTTAATAGCTTTTGGAGTACAAGTGGTCTTTGGTTACGTGGATGAATTACATAGTGGTGAATTCTGAGATTTTAGTGCCCCCTTAATCCAAGTAGTATAGATTGTACTCAATATATAGGATTTTTTTAAATCCCTCCCCCTTCTGAGTCTCCAAAGTCCGTTATATCACTTTATATGCCTTTGTATAATCATAACTTAGCTCCCATTTATAAGTGAGAACATACAATATTTGGTTTTCCATTCCTGAGTTACTTCACTTAGAATAATGGCCTCCTGCTACATCCAAGTTGCTGCAGAAGATGTTACTTCATTCCTTCTCACGGCTCAGTATTCCATGGTGTATATATACCATATTTTCTTTACTCATTGGCCAGTGGACACTTAGGTTGGTCCTATATCTTTGCAATTGTGAATTGTGCTGCAGTAAACGTGTATACATTTGTCTTTTTCATGTAATGACTTCTTTTTCTTTGAGTAGATACCCAGTAGTGGGATTGCAGGATTGAATGGTAGATCTACTTATAGTTTTTTAAGGAATCTCCCCATGCTGTTTTCCATAGAGGCTGTACTAATTTACATTCCTACCAGCAGTGTATGAGTGTTCCCTTTTCGCCACATCAATGCCAATATCTATTGTTTTTTGGCTTTTTAATAATGTCATTCTTGCAGGAGTAAGGTTTTTTTTTTGTTTTTTTTTTTGTTGTTTTTTTTTTTTTGAGACGGAGTCTTGCTCTGTCGCCCAGGCTGGAGTGCAGTGGCGCGATCTCGGCTCACTGCAACCTCTGCCTCCCAGGCTCACGCCATTCTCCTGCCTCAGCCTCTCCGAGTAGCTGGGACTACAGGCGCCCGCCACCACGCCCGGCTAATTTTTTTTGTATTTTTAGTAGAGACGGGGTTTCACCGTGGTCTCGATCTCCTGACCTCGTGATCCGCCCGCCTCGGCCTCCCAAAGTGCTGGGATTACAAGCGTGAGCCACCGCGCCCGGCTGGAGTAAGGTTTTGGTTTTAATAATTTGCATTTCCCTGATGATTAGTGATGTAGAGCATTTTTCATATGTTTCTTGGCCATTTGTGTATCTTTTTTGAGAAATGTCTATTCATGTCATTTGCCCACTTTATTAATTAACTTATTTTGAGACAAGGTCTCCCTCTGTCACCCAGGCTGGAGTCCAGTGGTGCAGTATTGGCTCACTGCAGCCTCCGCCTCCCAGGTTCAAGTGATTCTCCTACCTCAGCCTGCTGAGTAGTTGGGATTACAGGCATGTGTCACCATGCCCGGCTAATTTCTTGTATTTTTAGTAGAGACGGGGTTTCACCATATTGGTCAGGCTGGTCTCAAACACCCTACCTCAGGTGATCTGCCCACCTCGGCCTCCCAAAGTGCTGGGATTACAGGTGTGAGCCACTGCACCCGGCCATTTGCCCACTTTTTAATGGATTTTTTTTTTTTTCTGATTTGAGTTTCTTGTAGTTTTTAGACACTAGTTCTTTGTTGGATATATAGTATGCAAATATTTTCTCCCATTATGTGCATTGTCTTTTTACTCTGATGATTATTTCTTTTATTTCTTTTGCTGTGCAGAAACTTTAGTTTAACTAGATCCCATTTACTGATCTATTTTTGTTTTTATTGCATTCGCTTTTGGGGTCTTAGTCATGAAGTCTTTGCCTAGGCCAGTGTCCAGAAGAGTTTTTCTGACATTATCTTCTAGAATTTTTATGGTTTCAGGTCTTAGATTTAAGTCATTGACTCATCCTGAGTTTGTTTTTGTATAAGATGAGAGATAGGGATCCAGTTTCACTCCTCTACATGTGGCTAGCCAGTTTTCCCAGCACCATTTATTAAATAGGGTGTCTTTTACCGTATTTAAAAAATAAATGTTTTTATATGCTTTATCAAAGATCCATTGGTTGTAAGTATTTGGCTTTATTTATGGATTCTCTATTCTTTTCCATGGGTCTATGTGCCTACTTTTATATCAGTACCATTCTGTTTTGGTAACTATAGCCTTGTGGTATAATTTGAAGTCTGGTAATGTGATACCTGTAGATTTATTGTTTTTGCTTAGGATTGCTTCGGCCATTCAGGCTCTTTTTTAAAAATGTCATATTAATTTTAGGATTATTTTTTTCTAATTCTGTGAACAACGATGTTGTTATTTTGTTTGGAATTGCACTGAATCTGTAGATTGCTTTGGGCAGTATGGTCATTTTCACAATATTAATTCTTCCAATCCATGAGCATGGGATGTGTTTCCATTTGGTTGTGTTATCTGTGATTTCTTCCAGCAGTGTTTTGTTGTTCTCCTCGTAGAGAAATTTCACCTCCTTGGTTAAGTATATTCTTAAGTTTTTTATTTTATTTTATTTTATTTATTTTTGCAGCTGTTGTAAAAGAGATTGAGTTACTGACTTGATTCCTAGCTTGGTTGTTGTTGGGGTATAGCAGTGCTACTGATTTGTATACACTGATTTTGTAACCTGAGACTTTAATGAATTTATTTAGCAAATCTAAGAATCTGTTGGAGGAATCTTTAGGATTTTCTTTTTTTTTTTTTTTTTTTTTTGAGACGGAATCTGTGAACAGTGATAGTCTGACTTCCTCTTTCCCAATTTGGAGGTCCTTAATTCCTTTCTCTTGCCAGATTGCTCTGGCTAGGACTTCCAGTACTATGTGTTTGTTTGTTTGTTTGTTTTTTTGAGACAGTCTCGCTCAGTCGCCCAGGCTGGAGTCCAGTGGCACGATCTTGGCTTACTGAAACCTCTGCCTCCTGGGTTCAAGTGATTCTTGTGCCTCAGCCTCCTGAGCAGCTGGGATTACAGGCATGTACCACCACACCCGGTTAATTTTTTTTGTATTTTTAGAAGAGATGGGGTTTCGCCATTTTGCCCAGGCTGGTCTCAAACTCCTGAGCTCAGGCAATCCGCCTGCCTCAGCCTCCCAAAGTGCTAGGATTACAGGCGTGAGCCACCGCACCCAGCCCAGTGCTACGTTTAATAGAAGTGGTGAAAGTCGGCATCCTTGTCTTGTTCCAGTTCTTAGAGGGGAATGCCTTAAACTTTTCCCCATTCAGTATGATGTTGGTTATGGGTTTGTCATATATGGCTTTTATTATTTTGAGATAAGTCCTTTCTATGCCTAGTTTGTTGAGAGTTTTTGTCATAAAAGGATGCTGGATCTTATTGAATGCTTTTTCTGCAACTATTGAGATGATCATATGGTTTTTGTTTTTAATTCTGTTTATGTGATGTATGACATTTATTGACTTGTATATGTTAGACCATCCCTGCATCCCTACTATGAAACCCACTTGATCATGGTGTATTATCTTCTTGATGTGCTGTTGGATTTGGTTAGCTTGTATTTTGCTGAGGATTTTTGCATCTGTATTCATCAGGGACATTGGTCTGTAGTTTTCCTTATTTTTGTAATGTCCTTTCCTGGTTTTGTTATGAGAGGGATACTGGCTTCATAGAATGATTTAGGGAGGATTTCCTCTTTCTTAATCTTTCGGAATAGTTTCAGTAGCTGGAGTGTAGTGGCACGATCTCAGCTCACTGCAACCTCTGCCTACTAGGTTCAAGTGATTCTCCTGCCTCAGCTGCCTGAGAAGCTGGGACTACAGGTGCGTGCTACCACGCACAGCTAATTTTTGTATTTTTGTAGAGACAGGGTTTCACCATGTTGGCTAGGCTGGTCTTGAACTCCTGACCTCAAGTGATCCGACCACTTTGGTCTCCCAAAGTGTTGGGATTACAGGTGCATGCCGCCGTGTCCAGCCCCAATTGTTCTTTGAATGTCTGATAGAATTCAGCTGTGAATCCATCACGCCCTGGGCTTTTTTGTATGTGTACGGCAATTTTAAACTTACTGATTGAATCTTGCTGCTTGTTATTGGTCTGTTTAGGGTTTGTTTCTTCCTGATTTAATCTAGGAGGGTTGTATGTTTCCAGGAATTTAGCAGTTTCCTTAGATTTTTCTAGTTTATGTGCATAGAGATGTTTGTAGTAGTCACGAATGATCTTTTGTATTTCTGTGGTGTTGGTTATAATACTTCCAGTTTCATTTCTAATTGAGTTTAGTTGAATCTTCTTTTTTTCTTGGTTAATCTAGCTAATGGTCTATCAATTTTGTTTATCTTTTCAAAGAACCAGCTTTTTATTTCATCTTTTCATTTACTTCTTCTCTGATCTTTGTTATTTCTTTTCCTCTGCTAGCTTTGGGTTTGGTTTGTTATTGTTTCTGTAGTTCCTTGAGGTGTAACATTAGGTTGTCAATTTGTGATCCTTCAGACTTTTTGATGTAGGCATTTAGTGCTATAAAGTTTCCTGTTAGCACAGTATACCAGAGTTTTGATAACTTGTGTCACTATTATTCATTTCAAAAAATGTTTGAATTTCCATCTTGATTTTATTGTTAACCCCAAATCACTTGAACAGATTGTTTAATTTTCATGTATTTGTATCATTTTGAGGGTTCCTTTTGGAGTTGATTTCTAGCTTTATTCCACTGTGGTCTGAGAAGATACTTGATACAATTTTGATTTTTCTTTTTTTTTTTTTTTTGACATGGAGTCTCACTCTGTCACCAGGCTGGAGTGCAGTGGCACAATCTCGGCTCACTGCAACCTCTGCTTCCCAGGTTCAAGTAATTCTCTTGCCTCAGCCTCCCGAGTACGTGGGACTACAGGTGCATGCCACCACACCCAGCTAATTTTTGTATTTTTAGTAGAGATGGGGTTTCACCATGTTGGCCAGGACGGTCTTGATCTCTGACCTCATGATCCACCATCCTCAGTCTCCCAAAGTGCTGGGATTACAGGCATGAGCCACTGTGCCTGGCCACAATTTCGATATTTGAGAAATTTATTGAGACTTGTTTTGTGTCCTATCATATGGTCTATCTTGGAGAATGTTCCATGTGCTGATGAGAAGAATGTGTATTCTGCAGTTCTTGGGTAGAATGTTCTGTAAATATCTGTTAGGTCCATTTTTTCTAGAGTGTAGTTTAAGTCCATTATTTCTTTGTTGATGTTTTGTCTCAGTGATCTGTCTAGCACTGTCAGTAGAGTATTAAAATCCCTCACTCATTTCATAGATCTAGTAGTAATTGTTTTATGAATCTGGGAGCTGTAGTGTTAGGTACATATAAATTTAGGATTGTAATATGTTCTTGTTGGATTGATCCTTTTATCATTATGTAATGACCTTCTTTGTCTTTTTTTTTTTTTAACTGTTGTTGCTGTACAGTCTGTTTTATCAGATATAAGAATAGTTATTCCTGCTTGCTTTTGTTTCCATTTGTGTGGAATATCTTTTTCCACCCCTTTACTTTGAGTTTATATGAATCCTTATACGTTAGGTGAGTCTCTTAAAGACAGCAGATATTTGGTTCGTATTCTGACATTCTGCCAATCTGTATCTTTTAAGTGGAGCATTTAGGCCATTTATGTTCAACATTAATACTGAGATGTGAGGTGCTGTTCCATTCATCATGTTGTTACCTAGATGCTTGGTTTTTTTCTATTGTGTTAGTGTTTTATAGGCTCTGTTTTATGCTTTCAAGAGGTTCTGTTTTGGTGCATATCAAGCTTTGGTTTCAATATTTAGAACTCCTTTTAGCATTTCTTGTAGGGCTGGTCTGGTAGTGACAAATTCCCTCACCATGTAAATGCTATTCTTTAAATATTTGTTTTCCAATTGTTTGTTGCCAGTATATAGAAATATAATAGGGTTTTTTCTGTATATTGATTTTGTATCATATGACCTTATTGAACCCATTTATTATGTATATATATTTTTTGGTAGCTTTCTTAGGATCTGTTACGTATATGGTCATGTTGTCTATGTCAAGACAGTCTTACTTCTTCCTTTACAGTTTATATGCTTCTTACTTCCTTTTCTTGCTTCATTGCACTGACTGGGACTTCCAGTTCAATGTTAAAAAGAAGTAGTGAGAATGGACATCTTTGCCTTGTTCTTGATCTCGAGGGAAAAGCATCCAGTCTTTCATCATTAAGTATGATGTTAGATGTAGGTTTTTGGTAGATGCCCTTTATCAAGTTGAAGTTCCCTTTTATTCCTAGTTTGCTGAGGTTTGTATCTGTAATGGGATTAAATTTTGTCACATGCTTTTTCTGCATCTATGGAGATTATATTGTTTTCCTCTTTAATTCAGTCAATATAGTGAATTATATTTTTAAAAGAATGCTAGGCTGGGCACATGGTGGCTCACGCCTGTAATCCTAGCACTTTGAGAGGCTGAGGTGGGCGGATTGCCTGAGCTCAGCAGTTCAAGACCAGCCTGGGCAGCATGGTAAAACCCCATCTCTACTAAAATACAAAAAATCAGCCAGGCCTCTTGGCACACGCCTGTAGTCCCAGCTATTCAGGAGGCTGGGACACGAGAACTGCTTGAACTAGGGAGGCGGAGGTTGCAGTGAGTCGAGATCACGCCACTGCACTCCAGCCTGGGCAACAGAGTGAGACTCTGTCTCAAAATAAAATAAAATAAAATAAAAGAATGCTAAATCAAACTTGCATTTGATCTTCTAATATTTTTGTCAAGGATTTTTGCATCTATGTTTATGAGGGATATTGGTCTATAGTTTTTTTTGGTAAATCCTTTGTCTGATTTTTGGTGTCAACATTATGTTGACATCATAAAATAAACTGTATGTTGACTTGTATTCAATGTCTCTTTGTTTTCTTTCTTTCCTTTTTTTTTTAGATACAGTGTCTCACTATGTTGCCTAGGCTGGCCTCGAACTCCTGGGCTCAAGTGATCTCCTTTCTCAGCCTCCAGAGTAACAGGGACTACAGATGTGTGCTACCATATATCATGCTCAGCTTCTCTGTTTTCTGAAAGAGTCTGTGGGACACTAATGTTTTCGCGTTCTTAAATATTTCATAGACTTCATCAGTAGAGCATTGTATAAAGCCAAGAAGATTTTTTTGGGGGGGGTTAATTATTAATTATATAACAGATATAGGGTAGTCAGAATTTTTTGTGGCAATTTTCTCATTATGTATTTCAAGAAATTTGTCTATTTCATCTAAGTTGTAAAATTTATTGGCCTAAAATTGTTCCTAAGATTCTCATTCTTTTTTCTTTTTCTTTTTCTTTTCTTTTTTTTTTTTTTTTTTTGAGACAGAGTCTCTCTCTGTCTCCAAGGCTGGAGTGCAATGGTGCAATCTCAGCTCACTGCAATCTCTGCCTCCCAAGTTCAAGCGATTCTCCTGCCTCAGCCTCCCAAGTAGCTGGGATTACAGGCATGTGTCACCACACCTGGCTAATTTTGTATTTTTAGTAGAGACAGGGTTTCACCATGTTGGTCAGGCTGGTCTCAAACTCCGGACCTCATGTGATCCACCCGCCTTGGTCTCCCAAAGTGCCGGGATTATAGGTATGAGCCACTATACCCTACCTCATTTTCTTTTTAATGTTTGTGAGATCTATAGTGGTATTCCTTCTTTCATTCCTGATATTGGCAATTGCTGTTTCTGTTTCCTCTTAAAAATAATTTAGCTCGGCTACTGGGGGAACCCACCCCCAATATTTCAATGTAGGTTCTTTCTATTTTCCATAAGTGTCAGCTGGCTGAGAAATAAAGAGTACCAAGAGAGCAATTTTACAGCCGGGCCTCCAGGGTGACATCACATATCGGTAGGACCGTGATGCCCACCTGAGCCACAAAACCAGCAAGTTTTTCTTAAGGATTTTAAAAGGGTAGTGGCTGTACGAACAGGGAGTAGGTCACAAAGATCACATGCTTCAAAGGGCAAAAGGCAGAACAAAGATCACAGGCTTCTGAGAAAACAGGACAAGGGCAAAATCAGAACTACTGATAAGGGTTTATGTTCAGCTGTGCACGTATTGTCTTGATAAACATCTTAAACAACAGAAAACAGGGTTCAAGAGCAGAGAACTGGTCTGACCACAAATTTACCAGGGCAGAGTTTTTTCCCCACCCTAATAAGCCTGAAGGTACTGCAGGAGACCAGGCTGTGTTTCAGTCCTTATCTCAGTCTCATAAGACAGATACACCCAGAGCGGCCATTTATAGACCTCCCTCCAGGAATGCATTCCTTCCCCAGGGTATTAATTATTAATATTCCTTGCTAGGAAAAGAATTTAGCGATATCTTTCCTACTTGCACGTCTGTTTATAGGCTCTCTGCAAGAAGAAAAATATGGCTCTATTTTGCCCGACCCTGCAGGCAGTCAGACCTTATGGTTGTCTTCCCTTGTTCCCTGAAAATTGCTGTTACTCTGTTCTTTTTCAAGGTGCACTGATTTCATATTGTTCAAACACACATGTTTTACAATCAATTTGTACAGTTAACACAATTATCACAGTGGTCCTGAGGTGATGTACATCCTCAGCCTATGAAGATAACAGGATTAAGAGATTAAAGTAAGATAGGCATAAGAAATTATGAAAGTATTATTTGGGAACTGATAAACGTCCATGAAATCTTCACAATTTATGTTCCTCTGCTGTGGCTCTAGCCGGTCCCTCCGTTCAAGGTCCCCGACTTCCCACAACATGGCCTGTAATCCCAGCACTTTGGGAGGCCGAGGCGGGTGGATCACTTGGGGTCAGGAGTTTGAGACCAGCCTGGCCAACATAGTGAAACCCCATCTCTACTAAAAATACAAAAATTTGCTGGCCATGGTGGCATATGCCTGTAATCCCAGCTACTTGGCAGGCTGAGGCAGGAGAATCGCTTGAACCAGGGAGATGAAGGTTGCAGTGAGCTGAGATCGTGCCACTGCACTCCAGCCTGGGCAACAGAGCAAACTCTGTCTCAAAAAAAAAAATTAAATTAAAAAATAATTTAGTCGTACTTTATCAGTTTTATTAATCTTTTCTAAGAATCAACTTTTAGTCTTCTTAAAAATTTCCATTTAAAAATTTTATTAATTCTCACTCTTTGTTTCCTTCCTTCTGCCTATGTGGAGCTTAATTCACTTTGTTTTTTCTAACTTAAGATAGAGACTCTTTGATTTGGGATTTAATTTTCCGGATATCTTTTAATTACTGATTTCTAATTTAAGTCCCTTATGTTCAAAGAACATACTCTAATTTGAAACATGAGACCTGTTTTATGGCCAGCTATATGGTCTATATTGGCAAATATTCCATGTACATTGAATTAAGAAATGTGTATTGTATGGTTGTTGGGTGGAATGTTCAATAACTGTCACTTAGGTCAGATAGGTTGATAGTGTTCAAAACTTTATGCATCTTTTTTTTTTTTGGTCTACTTTTAAAATCTTTTATGGAGAAAAAAATGTTGCTTTCCACCTCTATGGGTTTGTTCCATGATTCCCTTTCATTCTGTCAGGTTTTGCTTCATATTTTTTATATTTATATTATTAGATATGTACACATTTAGGATTATTCTTAAAGAATTGGCCCTTTTTAACATTATACGTGTATTTCTTTATTTCTGATAATTCTCTTTGTTTGCAGTATATTTTACCTGATTGATATAGCCTCTTCAGCTTTCATATGATTAGTGTTTGTATGGTAGAACTTTTTCCATCCTTTTATTTTTTTAACCCATTGGTATCTTTGTATTTAAAATGTACCTCTTATGAAGAACACATAATGGGTCTGGCTTTTTGAATCTAGTCTGACAATCTGCTTTTGAATTAGTGTTTATTCCATTTATATTTAATGTATTATTTGTATAACTGGGTCTAAATCTGTTGTATAGCATTTTTTATTAGTCTCATATCCTTTGTTTCTTTTCTCCTTTTCATGCCTTCTTTTGAATTAATCAAGTATTTCAGATTCTATTTTTATGTCATCCATTATACGCATACACACATACAGAAACATACTTTAAGTTATTGTTTTGATGATTAGAATTTTCATCCCTATCACAATCTACCCTGAAATAATATATCATTTCATGTATAGTGTAAGCCCTTTCAACAATATACTTCCATTTATCTTCTCCCAGTCTTCATTCTGTTGCTGTCATATATTTTACTGCTATGTATGTTTTATAAACCTCACAATACATTGGTATTATTATTATTATTATTTTTTTTTTTTTTTTGAGACGGAGTCTCGCTCTGTCACCCAGGCTGGAGTGCAGTGGCGCGATCTCGGCTCACTGCAAGCTCCGCCTCCCGGGTTCACGCCATTCTCCTGCCTCAGCCTCTCCGAGTAACTGGGACTACAGGCGCCCGCCACCTCACGCAGCTAATTTTTTGTATTTTTAGTAGAGACGGGGTTTCACCGTGGTCTCGATCTCCTGACCTCGTGATCCGCCCGCCTCGGCCTCCCAAAGTGCTGGGATTACAAGCGTGAGCCACCGCGCCCGGCTATTTTTGCTTTAAACAGTCAGTTGTCTTAAATAAATTAATAACTTAGATTCCTTTTATTTACCCATATACTGACCATTTCCAATATTCTTCATTTCTTCTTATATGTCTGATATCCATCTGGTATTGTTTCCCTTCAGCATGAAAAATCCCTCTTAACATTTTTTTTGTAGTGTAGATCTGCTGGTGACAAATTCTTGCAGCTTTTGTTTTATCAGAAAACATCTCTATTTTGCCTTTATTTCAAAAGGGTATTTTTGCTGGATAGATATAGATTTTTAGGTTGACTCTTTCTTTACACCAAAGATGTCATTCCATTGTCTTGTAGCCTGAATTGTTTCTAATGAGAAGTTACAGGATATTCCCCTGCATGTGCTGATTTCTCCTTCCCTTTGGATGCTGTAAGATTTTCAGTTTATCTTTGGTTTTCAGCAATTTGACTATTGTAGTTAGGTGTGATTGTTGTTGTTGATCTTTCTGGGGTTTCTTGAGCTTATTTTGTCTGTGGATTGATATTTTTTCATCAGTTTGGAAAAAGTTTGGCCCATATTTCTTCTCAGCCCATCTCCTTTTCTTTTATAACTCCAGTTACATATAAGTTAGATTGCTTGATATTGTCCTAGAGGTCACTAAGGCTCTGCTCACTTTTTTTTCTTTAGTCTTCCTTTCTCTCTGTACTTCTGTGAGGATAATTTATAGTAACCTATCTTTAAGTTCACTGAACCCTTCTGTAATGTACAGTATGTTGTAAGCTCACCCAATGACTTTTTTATTTCAGGTAATTTTTACTTTTAGAATTTCCATTTGGACTTTTTAATGGTTTTTGTTTCTCTGAGATTTCCCATCTGTTCACTGATTGTTTCCATATTTTCCTTAAATCCTAAAGCATCTTTATAATAGCTTTTTTTTTTTTTTTTTTTGAGACAGAGTCTCGCTCTGTTGCCTGGGCTGGAGTGCAGTGGCGCAATCTCAGCTCACTGCAAGCTCCGCCTCCCGGGTTCACGCCATTCTCCTGCCTCAGCCTCTCCGAGTAGCTGGGACTACAGGTGCCCGCCACCACACCCGGGTAATTTTTTGTATTTTTTAGTAGAGACAGGGTTTCACTGTGGTCTCGATCTCCTGACCTCATGATCCACCCGCCTCAGCCTCCCAAAGTGCTGGGATTACAAGCGTGAGCCACCGCGCCCGGCCTATAATAGCTTTTTAAAAAAGTTTTTGTTTGCTATTTCCAACATCTTTGTCATCATTTGGCCTGTTTATATTGACTGACTTATCTCCTGAGTATGGGTCACAGCTTCCTATATCTTAATGTGTTTAGACACTTTTTATTCTGTGCTACACATTGTGGATGCTACTTTTTTGAGATTCTAGGTTCATGTGCTTTGAAACAGTCTTTCTCCCCTCTTTTTGTTGGGCTGTCAGCTGTTACTTCTTGTAGCTGTCAGAATACTTGCCTCTGGCTACTATATTCTCCACCCTTCCTTCTTTGTTATTTTCTGACCTGCGGTTGGCTAGGAAACTATTTAATCTAGCTTGTTAGCCTTATATGTAAAGTGCAAATAAACAGACATTGAGTAGATCTCTAAAGACTCCTGAATCAAATGCATGAACTTCAGTGTACAGGTTTTTGCATAATTTAGATATTTAAAGATTCTTACTTATTTTTTGTGATTGGCATTGGATGAGTGAAATATAATTTTGTGTTGAAACTATGACCTGAAGAGAGACAACAGTTCTCCAAAGCGTTCCTAATTTCTGGCTGATGTCATCTCAAGTTATTTGTGTATTTTTTGCTCATCTGCTTTTAGCTGTTAGAAGAAAATGTTTGTTGATATTTGTCATGTTCCAGTAGCCTCTATCAGTGTGACTTTCAGTATATTACAACCTGTCAAATATTTTCTCTGGGCTTTTTACCTTCAGCCTAATGACTGCTTTTTAAAACTTAGTTTGTAAATCCTCACATTAAAACAGTTTTTAGAAAGAGAATCGTTCACATAAGCCAAATTGCTGAATTACTAATCAGAGGGATGCTAAGTAGCTGAAGGAGTTTCCAAGGCACCATCTGTGAGGTCTGATCTCTGTCTCTCCTCATTCAGAAAATTTCAATGTGAAGTAAATATCGTAGTTTATTGCAAAGGCTGCCTTTAATTTCATTTGTCTGATTTGGGATGGGTGAAGGTGTTGAATAAAAGTTTTAAGTCTCTTACTTAAGATCCCTCTCCCCCATCCTCATTCTTGGAATGAACTTTTCAGAGGTTAAACCTATACTTTGCCAAGTAAATGCTGATTTCCTGGGAAGACATTTCAGCACCTTTTCTGTTTTCCTGCACTTTCTCTACCTAAATCAGGCAAATCTTCCTCCTTTCCAAGTCTCCCAGAAGCCATTCTCCATGTCTGTCACCTTACAGAGCTCTGGAGTAGTCTCGTTTTTTAATTATAAGAATCAATAAGAAAAAGAAGACTTTCGTTTCTTCCTTTCAGAACTGGACCTTAGAGAACAGCCTATAAAATAGAATCAATTTTGCTACTTCAGATTATAAGGAAACCCTTTGCAGATAAAGGTTCATGTTTTGGCAGAATAATATCTCAGTCTAGAGACTTGTCTAGCAGTTTCGATACTGGCATTTTTGTGTGTATAATTAGGTGAAGGGTAGAGACCACACACTAATGTACACTCAGAGGTGGTATTGTGTAATCATTTCCCTATCATCATGCTAGGATATCTATGCCTGATTGTTGATCCTTGAGTAGCTAAAAATGGTGCCAGAAAGGTATCAATCCAGATAGAGCCGAGGGAGACCAACATTAGACATTTCTGTGATGAGGCACTGGAGTAGATTATAGCATGATAAGGTTCTCTGTGCTCTGAGTAAAGTGCTCTTCAACTTGGCACTAATAGGAGCAGGATTCAGGTTTGCGAGCTCTGGAACTTGAAGTCGACTTGCCTGCTAGAGAAGGGGGTTTTGGACTCTGTATAGCCTGTAGTCTTTTAAATGTAAGAATCTCCAGGGAGTCTGCTTTGAAGGGGAGTCGGGGCTAGGCTGGAACAATGCTTCTTAGACAGATCAGGTCAAAAATTCGCAGTGTGCAGGGTATTCTTAGAGCCCACACATCCTCTTAAGAGTTCAGCTGATCCAGCCAACAGCCTTGCGGCATACAGAGCATGGGCTGTCATCCTGTTTTATGGCTGAGGGGATGAAGACCCTGAAAAGGGATGAGACCAACCCCAGGTCCCACCAGTTTAAATTGTGATGCCTAGACTTAAACCTCCCCTCCCCACCCCAAGGGTGATGTTCTTTCTGTGACGTCATTTGAAGGCTAGTGAGTGATAACTTAGAGGAAGAGTTTTCACTTTGGAATGGAAGAAAGTAGAAATTGTCATAGCCTGGATAGGCATGTAAGAGAACTGGTCTTGTGAATCTTTAGACCAGGGTATCTACCCTTTATTGCAGCCCGGAATTGCCTGAGGGTATTTTAGTAAATACTGATGCCTGAGTTCCTCCAATTAAATCACAGATGCAGATTTAATTGGTCTTGGGTGCAGCCTGAGCACAGGGATTGAAAAATCTTTAGAATGAACCTATGGCAATTTTGTCTTGGCCTCGACTTATCTCTTTTCTGGCTGTAGTTCCCTTTGACCCACTTATGGAAGAGGTTGGAAATTTTCTATATTTATTAAGACCTGCACCGAAATTGAGTCAGAAAAAAGCTGGAGACAAGACTCAAAACTGAGTTTTCCAGAGTTAAGAGCAGACACTGTTTACATGATCAGGATAAGCCATGAATTTATTAAAACTTTAAGAGAAATATTGAAAACACCGACCATCTATTGAGTCTCAGTTGCAGTGAGCTGAAGGGAAGACAAAGACGGGTCTCTGGCTTTAAGGAATTTTATTGTGTAATCTTGACATGTACTGGAATCACTTCTAACCACATACAGATGCATGGCTGTAGGGAAATATTGCTTGGTTGCATCAGTATTTCCCTGTCCCACCTAAATCTTTTTTGAGGAAGTAGCCAGGACATAAACAGCTGAAATGAAAATATTTGCTTGTTCCGAAGTCGATTTCCCCACAGGCCATCGCCCTCCCTCCTGTAGCTGCCTCTGCTGTTCTCATTAGCAGAGCAGCCTTGCCCTGTTGCTGTCTGGGCCTTACAGAGATCCTGAGGGCAACAAAGCCGGTGGTCATCTGTAAAATCCAGTAACTGATTGATGCTCAGGAAATAGGAGATACTGAAGAAGTGAAAGAGCCTAACCCAGTCCCAGGTGTTCCGACTCTGCAGCCGTGCTCTGCTAGTTCATCTCAGCCATGCCAGGTGCTAGATGTGACTTCACCTGAGAATTGCTGACCTGAGTTGATCAGATCAAATCTATCCAGGCCACCTCTGGCAGAGCGGCAGAAAGTGAGAATATGCCATAGATCAGTGTGAGAATCCTCCCTAGGGCTTAATGATGGTCCGTTGGAGAGAGCTCTGTTTCTATGCAAGAAACCTGTGAATTCTCAACCTTTGCCAACTTGCAGTGGTTCTTCAATCTGCCCCAACTATTTCTAGCAAATTCTTTGGCGAATACAGCATAGAAAACACATCCTATTTGTCCCAGACTTATTTCATTCCAGCTTCAAGGGGTGGACATTTAGCCTAAGAGCATTCATGGAGAGTCAGACTTCAGAGAAGATATTTCCCTCTGTTAAATCGTATATGAAACCAAGCTTGCTCCGAGGCCGCTGGCTGCAGGAAGCAGTGACGAGGATGGAGCTTGGCAGATGGTTGTAGCTGTGGTTTCCTGGAGGCCTGTGTGGGGAGATGATTGTTTGTATATTGGTTTTCATTTATGTATTGGTCTTATTTTCATCTTCCTGAGGTACGCAGATGCTATGGTGATAGATTGATTGGAAATGACTCATTTGTCAGGGTTCTGTGGGGGACGTAGGTTCTCTTCTCATGCGCAGTAGAGTCTAAAATGTTTAATTAGATGCTGAGGCATTTCTGCATGGGTCCATTTCTGCCCATTCTCCCAGGTGGATGCCATTTCTTAGGTTGCAGAGGGACAGGGTTGGGGGGGGGGACCTTCTAGTTCTCCATCCTCTCCCTCTATCCTCTTATTTTGTCTGGCTGCAATCCTTAGTCCCACCTCCCTTTTAATTAATTAATTAATTTATTTACTTACCTTTGAAACAGTTTCATTCTTGTCACCCAGGCTGGAGTTCAATGGCACGATCTCGGCTCACTGCAACCTCTGTCTCCTGGTTTCAAGTGATTCTCCAGCCTCAGCCTCCTGAGTAGCTGGGACTATAGGCACCCGCCACCACGCCTGGCTAATTTTTTTTTTTTTTTTTTTTGTATTTTTAGTAGAGATGGGATTTCACCATGTTGGCCAGGCTGGTCACGAACTCCTGACCTCAGATCATCCACCTGTCTCGGCCTCCCAAAGTGTTGGGATTACAGGCCTGACCCACCACGCCTGGCCTTTATATATATTTTATTATTTTATTATTATTATTATAATTATTATTATTTTGCCTCAGCTTCCCGAGTAGCTGGGATTACAGGCACCTGCCACCCGCCACCCCACCCAGCTAATTTTTTTTTATTTTTAATAGAGACGGGGTTTCGCCATGTTGGCCAGGCTGGTCTCAAACTCCTGAGCTCAAGTGATCCACCTGCCTCTGCCTCTCAGAGTGCTGGGATTACAGGCATGAGCCACCACCGCGCCCGGCCCTACCTCCTTTTATCTGCTGTTTTCTACCCCCTAACATTATTGTCCTAAAAATTGCCTTCATGTGGCTGCTAGAATTTGCAGAACTGATTCATGTTGGAAATCTAGTTGTCAAACAGGTCCAAACCAGACTTCATGAAATAATGTAGTTGAACTGATATGCAGTGAGAGGAATACTAAGTGCTGCTTATCTGTTTTGTTCCACTTCAGCTTTTTCAGGGCCTTACTTCGTTCTTACTGTGTGCCAGGCAATGCCCTACATGCTGAGGATGGAAAGGTCTTACGGGTGCACCATGGTAACACCATGGAGATGCTAGATAAAGGTGTGAGCAAAGGGCTGGGGAGTCACCTGAAGATGACGTGAGCCGTGGGTGTGGGGGAAAGAATGGCATTTCAGGAGAATGTGGGCAATCCTGGGGGTAGCGGGTTTGCAAACTAGCAGAATGCTCCGTGTACTGAGTCGTGGGAGGTGTTGTACATGTGGATATAGGTGCAGCTTGGAAAGGTCAAGGCTTCTACCTGGGACACAAGGTGACATAAAGAAGTGGGAGACTGTGAGACATCCTGGAAGGGGGAGAGGAGTTTAATGCTAGGCATGATAAAAATGAGATGCTTGTGAAATCTAGGTGGATACATCTAATGGGTTGTTGGAAATATGGGCCTAGGACTGATTGGGGTAATGGTACCAGAGACATAGATTTTTTTTTTTTTTTTGAGACAAGATCTCACCCTGTCACC
This sequence comes from Hylobates moloch, assembly GCF_009828535.3. NCBI lineage: Eukaryota > Metazoa > Chordata > Mammalia > Primates > Hylobatidae > Hylobates > Hylobates moloch. Next base: position 23,790,021 of record NW_026652284.1, read on the forward strand.
CAGGCTGGAGTACAGTGGTGCGATCTGGGCTTACTGTAGCCTCCGTCTCCCAGGTTCAAGCACTTATCCAGCCTCAGCCTCTCTGGGACTACAGGAGCGTGCCACCAACACCCAGCTAATTGTTCTGCATCTTTGTGGAGATGGGGTTTCGCCATGTGACCCAGGCTGGTTTCGACCTCTTGGGCTCAAAGTGATCCTCCTGCCTCGGCCTCCCAAAGTGCTGGGATTACAGGCATGTGCCACCACGCCCAGCCGAGAGATGCAGATTTAGAAGTCCTTGTATAGCGAGTCAGGGCTCGAAGGCTTGAGCGCAGAGCCATTCGAGGAAAACCTGGATGGAAAGGGAGAGGGCTCAGAGCCTTTGGGAACACCAGTGTTTTAAAGAACCAGAGGTTGGGGGAGAAGGTTGAGTCAGGTGGCAGAAAGACCAAGTGCCGCATCCAGCCTGCTTTTCCCTTTACTAGCTGATTCTGCCAAACCTGACTGCCTGCTGGTGAGCATGCCTCAGCCACTGGGGGGCTTGCCTGCAGTTTCCCCTTCTCCTCTCCCCTCGCCTGGCGTGCTGAGGGCGTCTTCACTGGCTGCAGGCTCCTGGGCTTTGTTTCCTTGCTGGCATCAAGGATTGGAAAGCCTCTTTCTCCCCCATCTTCTGACGCTGGTCAAGGCTCACCATTCCACCTCTGCCAAGGAGCGCCAGGCGCTCTGAGCTGCCTGCTTTCCAGCTTCCCACTGAGAGTGCAAGAGCTCACCTGACTGTCCTGTGCCTCTTCTCTTGGGCTGTGCTGCAGGAATCCAGGCCTGTAGCTCATTCCTTATCCCAGCAGAATGCCCAGGGCAGTTCCTCCATCGCCTTTCTGGAAACAGGATGCATCTCTGGCCTGGCCACACACTGAAGATTCACAGGCTAGCTCCTTCATCAGGAAAGAAGTTCATCTTCATTGCTGTCGAGGAAAGGAAGAAATTGCAGAGTGGCGAAGATGTATTTTGTCTTTACTCAGTGACCACAAGCACACAGGGGCCAAATAGGTAACACCATGTTCCTCTCAGTTTCTGCCTGGAATCCTTGACTCGGACGGTAGCATTCACTTGAAACCAAGCCCCGACCATTGAAGGGGGAGTCATTTGGCAAAGTTCCTGCTGAAACTATCATCCACTTATATCTAAGTGGCATTCTGGCTCCAGCCATCCTTCCAGATTTCTCTGATATCTGAGCCCTCCAGATGCCACCAGAGCCGCCCTGCTTCTTGGCCCTGCCTAGGTTTGAAGACAGCTCCTCAGCTGGGCTGCATGTCTAAGGAGGTCTTTTTTTTTTTTTCTTGAGACGGAGTCTCGCTCTGTCCCCCAGGCTGGAGTGCAGTGGCGTGATCTCCGCTCACTGCAAGCTCCGCCCCCTGGGTTCACGCCATTCTCCTGCCTCAGCCTCCCGAGTATCTGGGACTACAGGCGCCCGCCACCATACCCGGCTAATTTTTTGTATATTTAGTAGAGACGAGGTTTCACCGTGTTAGCCAGGATGGTCTCGATCTCCTGACCTCGTGATCCGCCTGCCTCGGCCTCCCAAAGTGCTGGGATTACAGGCTTGAGCCACCGTGCCCGGCCAGGAGGTCTTGAAGGCTCGATGCCACAACAGTCCCTGTCTCTGGCACCAAGTAGCCTTGGCTTTTGCTGTCTTGCCCAAATCACTGTGAGCTTTCTTCAGTGGTTTGAGCATCTTGAAGAATGAATGTTGAGGTCTGCCTATCCCCCGGGGTAGCAGGTGAGATGGGGCTGGTGCACATCTATTCCAGTTCACTGTTGCAGAACTGAGAAGTGCGCAGGGACTTTCTCCTCTGTGTTCGCTGCGTTTTCAGCAGCCAGTGCTGGGCGCTTAGCCTCCTCAGAGAGGTGCGAAAAGCTAACCTGAGTTCCTGTTCCTTCCTCCATGCTGGTCCCCGCAGGGCTTGTGGTGGAGGACCCTGTGGCCATCTCACCAACTACACCGAAACGCATCTGACTTCTGACGCCATGCCCGTGTGCGGTGCAGGCTCCCTGCTGGGCCCAGGCCTGGCCGCTTGGAGATGGTGCCCTCATCGTCCTGGGCCTTCCAGGCTGCAGAGGGTGCGGGGAGCACCGAGGAACTGCATAAATGGCTGTGGGAGGTGGTGGCTTTTAAAAAATTGTGGTATAATACATACAACATAAAAATATATGTTAGCCGTTTTAAAGTGTACAACTCAATGGCACTAGGTATAATACATTCACAGTGTTACATAACCATCACCACTGCCTAGTTTCACAACTCTATCTCCCCAAATGGAAAACCATACCCATCAGGCAGTCACTCCAGACCCACTACCCCCAGCCCAGTCCCTGGCAGCCACAGATCTGCTTTCTGCCTCTGAATTTTTCTATTCTGGATTCTTTCTATAAATGGAACCATAGAATATGAGGTCTTATGACAGTTTCAAGGTTCTCTGTGTTGTAGTGTGTGCGAGAGTTTCGTTTCTTTTGATGGCCGGATAAAATCTCGTTGTATGGGTAGACCACGTTTTGTTTCTCCATTCTTCTGCTGTGGACATCTGGGTTCTTTCCACCTTTGGGCTGTGATAAATGCTGCTGTGGACGTTTGTGTACATGGCTTTGGGTGGACATGTTTTCAGTTCTTTGGGGCATATACCTGGGAGTGGGATTGCTGGGTCATATGGTGACTCTGTTCAACTTGGTGGGGAACGGTCAGATTGTTTCTCCCAGTGGCTGCACCGCTTTACACTCTCAATAGCAGTGTATGAGGGGAGGTGGTGACTTTGGAAGCTGAGAGTGCCAGCCCCTCTCTAGCATAAACCAAAATTACCTGGAGTGACCCTCAGTGGAGGGTCTCTGGGACCAGTGGCATAAGGAGTGAGCAGGGAGGGCACATGGGGCCTGGGGAAGTCAGGTGGCCAGGGTCTGGTTCTCAGGGATGACTGAGCCCTCTCCAGTTTTGTGGGAGCATGTGGTGGGAAGCCAGGGGACTAGGGTGGTGAGCTTGGGAGGGCTGATCCAGGTGGTGCCTGTGGTGCAAGGTGTTTGACCCTAGGGCTGGGATAATGGCCAAGTGTGGGCTCGCCCAGGGAAGACAGGTTACAAGTCCAAAGGAAGAGGTGGGTCCAAGCCCAGCCTACAAATTAGGCTGATATGTGATGGCGCTGGGGGTGCTTCACTGGGCTCCAGTATGGAGGTACCTTGTCTTAACCCCAAGCAATGCCCCTATCCTGAGGCCAAGGCAACTGATTGATTCTTAGGTTCTGAATCAAGCACACATGGTCAAAACTACCCTCGAAAATATCTGGCCAGGACCCAGTCCCTTGGAAGCTCAAGAGCCAAGATTTGGCTGCTTTTATTTGCTCCCAGTGGTAGCTTCTCTCTCTTCGGGGCAGAAAAGGCCAAGGTCTGGTTTGGGTGGGGAAGAGCGATGGGGGACTAGAAATTGGGATGAGGGGTACAGACAGATGGAATGGGATATGTGTGAGTTGAATGCATGTGAGCTGTGAGTCCCCATGCTCTCTTGGCTGCTGGCTAATGGCTTAGGACCTAGGGTAGGATAGGGGTCTGAGAGGAGCAGAAAGGCTGACGTTAAAGCCTCTGGGGTGCTGGGCAGGTGCTGCAGGGCTATCCTCCCACCCCTTGCCGGAAAGACCTGGAGCCAGGCCACCATGAGCCCACAGCAGCCCCCACCAGCACAAGTAGTGTCTGCTGGGCACTTGTTGCTGTGCCCAAGCTCTGGGAGCCCCGCCTACATCTGGCAGAGTCTTCCTTTGGGGCATGTGGGCCAAGTCAGTGTCATCTTATAAGCAGCATTAGGGTTTAGCAGTGCTACCATCTCCTGGTGATGTTTCTACAGTCACTGCCTCCTGGAAGCATCTGCTCATCAGGGAGCATATTCCCAGTTTACAGATTGAGCTTTAGAAAAAGAGTGGCTTTAAGTTCCATGGTTAGGAAGAGCCAGAACTAGAACACACATCTGAGGCTTCTGGCTCTAGATTCAGTGTTCTTTTTGTTGTGTTGCACTTCTTGCAGAAGCTATCTGATATTGGTGCTAATCTTTTCCTACCCTCTCTTTGTTAGAGCAGATGATGGTCTTGGGGTCATAAGTTGCAAAGAACCTGGAGGCGGAGGAGGGTGACACCTGATTCTTATGCAGGGTGCTTTCTCTCTCCCCAGGCTCTGGTCACATATGAAATGGATCCATTTTACCTAGCTCTGTCAAGGCCATCTTGACCCCTGGTTCTGCCCCATCTGTCCCTGCCCTTTACTGGGCAGCAGCCTCCCCAGGAGACAAGCCCTCACCTGGAGTTGGCAGAAACCTTTGAGTGGAGCCTCAATTCCGATGAGACACAATTAGCATCCTCTGCTGTGGCCCCGGCTTTCAGCAAATGGTAAACTCTACTTGAGGGCATAATTCAATTATGAAAATCTATTTCTCTTACACATTCAAAAAATCTCCTAATGTGCCTTTGTGCACACACGAATTTAGTGACACATCACCAAATGTGTATGTGGTTGCCATGGAAATGTCTCTCTTCTAACGTGGCATTCCAAGAGCAAAGAGGAGGGAAGTTTTCTTTGAAATGAGAAGCAGAGCAGAACTTGGCTAATTGTCATCACACTAATCCCCAAACTGTCATTCTTCCCTGACTACCTGTCTTCTACTTCCTGTCAGCAACTGAACAGGGGAAGGCAAATCAGTGTGCAGGACTGGGTCTCTCACATTTCCTTAGGAATTTCACATGCATTGTTCTTAACCCTTATGCCAAGCACGTACCAGGAAGGACACCAGGTCTTCTTGATTTGAGTTTGCACCTAGCAGCTTAGAAGGTACCTTCCTGGACTGTCTAGCGCTTGCCACCCATGAGTACTCAGAAGAACTCCTGGTACCATTTCTCTGTGGCAAGTGCAGGCTGAATAGGGCTTCTGAAGAGGCTTTGTGTTTCCCACCAGAGTTTTTGTCTTTGTGACAAGGGCATGATGTGACAGCATATAGAGCATGCCAATACGAAGGCACTTTTTGAGTGTCGGAAATCCCAAATGTTTCTTAGTGGTGGTGTGAGTCCACAGTGTGGGACCTAAGGCTGGTTGGATGCCTCTGGTCTTCCCGGCTCAGGCTCAGGTTGATCCTCACCCTCACTCTGTTTTCACTTGTCCTCTTGACTTTCTTTTTTTTTTTTTTTTTTTTTTTTGAGACGGAGTCTCGCTTTTTCACCCAGGCTGGAGTGCAGTGGCTCAATCTCGGCTCACTGCAAGCTCCGCCTCCCGGGTTCACGCCATTCTTCTGCCTCAGCCTCTCCGAGTAGCTGGGACTACAGGCGCCCGCCACCACGCCCGGCTAATTTTTTGTATTTTTAGTAGAGACGGGGTTTCACCGTGGTCTCGATCTCCTGACCTCGTGATCCACCCACCTCGGCCTCCCAAAGTGCTGGGATTACAAGGGTGAGCCACCGCGCCCGGCGACTTTCTTGACTGAGTCTTTCTGTGGGCAACGAGGTCCTCATATTTCTAGACTTTACCAGCAGTCTCTGAGGGGATCCTTGGTCCATATTAGCGGGCCCTTTGGGTCATTGGGCTGCCTTTCCCTAGTTTTGGGGCTAGGTAGCAGTCCTTTTTCTTTTTTGGAGATAGGGTCTCACTGTGTCGCCCAGGCTGGAGTACAGTGGCACAATCTCAGTTCCCTGCAACCTGCCCCTCCCAGGTTCAGGCAATTCCCCTGCTACAGCTTCTCAAGTAGCTGGGATTACAGGTGCGTGCCACCATACCTGGCTAATTTTTGTATTTTTAATAGAGACAGGGTTTCGCAATGTTGGCCAAGCTGGTCTGGAACTCCTGGCCTCAAGTGATCCATCTGTCTTAGCCTCCCCAAAGTGCTGGGATACAGGTGTGAGCCACCGCACCCAGCCTGGCCTTGTTGCTTTTAGTATTGAAAACTCTAGGATGCTCCATCTTGTCTGTGGCTGTGCTGGCTCCCGAGAAGACCTTTAGCCACTGGCCTGGCTGAGTTGCCAAAGTCGGGGGAGGGGGCAGTGCACTATAAATTCTGTACACTCCCATGTCCACAGCGCTGCACCCCTGACTGTGGCGTGTGGGTCTCCACTTACTGTGGGGTCAAGCAGCAGGTCATTTCTGCCAAAGGACAATGTCCTTCTTGCTTTTATAAATCAGGTCCTTAACATTGTTTCTTACCCAGTGTTTATTTCTCCGGCCCTAAAGGGATTAATCGAGGCATCTGGCTCATGGCTGGGCTGTGACCTTATTGAATGTGTGTAAATTTGACCAAGAGCTGAGGGAATCATACCAGCAACTCTGTAGGGGTTCAGAGCCTTTTATTACCAAATACAGTGTCCAGTGTTTGCTCTTCTGAGGCTGCTGCAGGTGGCCACTGCTCCATTCTACTTCCACATAACTTGCTTCTGAGGTTGTTCCGAGGTTATTTGGGGGCCTGTTTGGGAGCTCATGACCCTCCGCAGAGAGAGAGCAGGTGCAGGTATGGCCTGCTTGACTCTGTGGCCTCTCCATGGCCTAACCAAATCTCTCCAGCAAGGGACAGGGCTTTTAACAATAGTAAATTCTATTTGGGATGATAGAGAACTTGGCTTTGACATAGTGTGTTCTCATTCTTTCTTTCTGCCGTTTTAGACACCGATAAATCTACCAAACTTGGATGTATAAATGGCTGTTAGGAGAGCTGGCTGCCCCCTTTCGCTCTTGGCTTGTGCAAGTAAATATCAATTTAGTCCTTATAGAAGGAGAATAAAGGAGACTTGGTTGTCTCCCTAATCCACAAACCCTGTAATTCTCACCTGGAAAATCTAGCTCTTCTATTTCAAATCAGTTTTAATAGCAAAGGCTAAAGGGAGGCTTTATTGCTCTTATCCACGCTTATTTTTAAACTTATTTTTTTTACTTATTCATTCAGTAAATAAGAACTCCTCCAAGGAGACCTGGAGGGGGTTGGCTTAGGACAAGGGGAGAAGATGGGTAAGTGGAAGCTTGGTAGGAGAGATTCCCACTGGGTGGACACTAACAATAGGGGCCGCTCGCCAACTGAGCAGGTGTTCTGGAAATCAGCAGATCCCGAGGACCGGGATGGCTGCTGCAATTCTAGAGCACCAGTGGGGAATCCTCTGCCACCCTTTCTTCTGTCCCAGAGGAGAAGCAGGCAGACTGGCCCTGGTTGGAGACTCCTGACAGTGACCAGCCTCAGCTGGCCAGAAAGACAGACTTCCCTGAGTGAGGGGCAGGAAGGCCCTGGTTGGTCCCGGCCTGCACTGGCCTTGCACGGCTCTTCAGCTGTCCTGTAAGCCTCTCCCGAGCTCACTGCCTTGTTGCTGGCGCCTGGGCTGCTCATTGCCCTGCAAGTGGTATGAGGGGAATGGACTCCTGTTCCCATTCTGCCGTGGTCCTGTGTGACAGGCAGGAAGGAAGGGGCAGCCCAGCACTGTGGACCAAGTCTCCTCAAAGAAGTATCCAGCCTTTCCTTTGTTGGAGGGGCCGTGACCCAAGGTGAAATCCTTTTCTTAGAGGAAAATACTGTCTGCAGGGAGAGACCAGTGCTGCCTCCCTCAGCCCTTGCACGGAGCAGGTGCTCAGACTTAACGTGCTTCTTCTGTAACCACACACGGGTCCTTCTGGCCTGTTCAAAGGTGTTATAATCCTCACCCTGGCTATGACCTGAGGTTAAATGTCAGAAAGAAAATAAGATGTTCCCCACGGGAAAAATCTATGCATTGGGTGTGATATCAGGCTGATTTCAGGTGTTTCCTCAGACTGATAGGTTGTAAGGTTTAGAAAAGCAACTAAGTCCTGCTCCATGTATGGTGTTAGCAACATGTTCCCACGTCACTATAATGGGTGCTTGTGAAGGAGGAGAGAAGACCCTGCTGCCTGCCTGCCGGGGCCAGAGACTGGCCTGAGCAGAGATTGTGGAGTAGTTTGGGAACCCAAACTGTCCTGCTGCCCAGCAATGGCCGCTCAAAGCCAAGTGCTTGATCTTTGTGATTGGCCTCTTCATAGCAGCTCCTGACTCCTAAAAGTCTGACCCCAAGGCCTCCAGGCACTTCCTGAGGACATGTGTGGACACTCTTGTCCTGGGGTCTAAGCTGAGGAGCTTTCCCGCTGCCGCATGTCAGGCCCTGAAGGCCTGTGTAGCTCCTGGAAGAGGCCTCCCTGACCAGAGGTCCAGGAAGCAGGAGAGACTCCTGTGCAGGACAGCTGCTGCCTTCTTGGTGGCTGTTGGGAAACAAATGGCTTCTCCAAGTAACGCTGGAACTCTTGTAAGGATCACTCACTGCCAAGGAGTCTGCTCAGTGTGGCAGTGGTGCTCTCCCGGGGAGTGAGAGTCTGCAAATGTGTTCTCAAGTTCTGTTCCAGCTGGCGCCAGCCCTTCCCACCCCACAGGCTGGAGGCCCCCAGCACCCGCTCAGGCATGGGGCCGAGTTGCTGGCAGCCCTTGGTGCATGGCTGGTTAGCAAAGACCAGAGCCTGCTGCCTGCCTGAAGCCGTGTCATCTTTTCCCCTGCCTTGGTGGGTCTTGGCACTGGCATGAGGTTGCTTCCTCCTGAAGCGGAGCGTGGGTGCCCTCTCACTGACATGCAGGATCAATGGTGGGCCCGGAGCAAAAGTTACTCAACCTCTGCCTCAATGTCCTTTTCTGCACAATGGGTGACAGTGGGATCACCCTCGGGGTTGCAGTGCTCGCAGGGTGCCTGGCATGTAGGAGGTGTTTAATCAATGTCGGCTTTATTGTGATCACAGCTCACTGTAGCCTCAACCTCCCAGGCCCAAGCGATCCTCCCACCTCAGCCTTCAGAGTAGCTGGGACTGCAGGCATGCACCGCCATGCCTGGCTAATTTTTTGGTATTTTTTGTAGAGATGAGGTCTCGCCATGTTGCCCAGGCTAGTCTTGAACTCCTGGCCTCAGGAGCTCAAGAGATCTGCCCATCTTGACCTCCCAAAGTGCTGGGATTATTGGTGTGAGCCACCACATCCAGCCTGTTTTTTTGTTTTGTTGTGTTTTGTTTTTGTTTTTTGAAACAAGGTCTCACTGTTTCCCAGGCTGCAGTGCAGTGGCACAATCTAAGCTCGCTGCGGTCTTGACCTCCTGGGCTCAAATCCATCCTCCCACCTCAGCTTCTCAAGTATTTAGGACTACAGGCACATGCCACCGTGTCAGGCTAATTTATTAATTTTTTTGTAGAGGTGGGATTTCACTAAGTTGCCCAGGCTGGTTTCAAACTTCTGGGCTCAAGCGATCCTTCTGCCTCGGCCACCCAGAGTGCTGGGATTACAGGTGTGAGCCACCATGCACAGCTGTCACTCCTCTGTTGAAACCCCCAACCATTTCCCAATACTGCTGGTCCCTTATTAGGGGCCTTTATGGGAAACCATCTTTTTGTGTTGGGCTGTGACTACTCATGTGGCCCTAAGTCAAATTAGGTGTCTTGTCATCCCACCCTGGAGGAGGACCTCTGGCTTCTGAGGTAGGGTGCTCCACGGATTCCCTGATTTTTCTGAATGTTCTCGGACCTAGTAGGTGTCAGTGTCCAGGGCTGAGGGGTCACATCACAGAGGCTGTTGGTCTTAAGAGCTGCTTTCTCCAGAACTAGGCTGCTGTGGTTTGGCCTTGGCTCCCCACAAGTCTGGCTTCTGCAGGAAGTTTGCTGAGTAGCCCAGCTCTTCCCTAGAGGGCAGGGGATCAGGCATGTTTGGGAGGGCAGAGCAGGGCCAGGTCGGGGCGGGGAGCAGCATGCTCCAAAACTTGCCATCCATCTTCTCCAGTTCTCAACTGGGCTACTTTGTTCCCCCAGGGGAGTCAAAGGTCAGTTTCTCGAGACGTTTTTGGCTGCCACACTGGGGATGCTATGGGCATCTCGTGGATAGGGGCCAGGGAAGCTGATAACCATCAGAAAGCACCCAGGACAGACCCCACAGCAGAGAATTATCTGGCCCAACATGTCAACAGTGCTGGGACTGGGAAACCCTGACCTATTCCTGGTTGTGCAGTGAGACAAGTTTTGGAACTCCCAGGGTTATAGAAGCAGTATCACCTAGATGGATCAGCCTGAACCCTTCATCCCTTCATCCCCCAACCTGAGTCATTTATCCCTGCTGATGTGCTGTGTAATTATGGACAAATTCCTTCCCCCGACCAGAGCCTTGGCTTTCATTTCTTAGACACAGTGGTCCTGGGGTTGCCTTCCAGATGAAGATCTATCAAAGACTTGAAGTCTTCTGTATGTGGTCCTAGAGGACCCCAGGCTGTTATACCGATCCATGAGGCATCTGACCCCTTCCAAAGGGTAAGGCTTTATAAAAGGAAAGCAGTTCTGACTTTTACTTTGGGGTGGGGAGACTATTGAGCTGCTGCTGCTGCTGCTGAGCGAGATCCAGGCCCCTAGTCGAGGAAACTGTCCCACGCCAAGTGGGTGCTCACCCCCAAGCCTGCCAGGTCCCAGGACTTAGCTGTTGCTGAAGCAGCTTTTGTCTTCTCCAAATAACTGTCCTTTCTTTATGCTTTGCTTTTATTTTAATTTGTGTGTGGCTGCACTGGAAAGGCTGACTTTATGGCAGATGCTGTGGAACGTAATCTGCTCATGTTTAGGCTGTAAATTTTCTTTTTTTTGTTTTGAGGCGGAGTCTTGCGCTGTCACCAGGCTGGAGTGCAGTGATGTGATTTGGCTCACTGCAACCTCCGCCTCCCGAGTTCGAGCCATTCTCCTGCCTCAGCCTCCCGAGTAGCTGAGACTACGGTGCGTGCCACCACGCCTAGCTAATTTTTGTATTTTTAGTAGAGATGGGGCTTCACCATGTTGGCCAGGATGGTCTTCATCTCCTGACTTCATGATCCGCCCACCTTGGCCTCCCAAAGTGTGGGGATTACAGGCGTGAGCCACCGTGCCCGGCCTAGGCTGTAAATTTTCCGTGGTTCCAAAGTGCTGTGGAGTTCACTGAAACACATGCTGTCCTCTGATAATTGAAGTGGCTTAAAACAAAACGAGTCTTTATTGGTTTGAAACAAACCGTCTTGTGCGCTTGTGCTTTTTTAAAACAAAAGCAAAACTGACACCGTATCTCCAATTGAGAGCGTCAGCCTCCTTCCTGCCCCAGAGGTCCGGACTGAGTAGGGAATTTGTTTACTGCGTGATCTTGGGCAAGTCCTTTCAGCTTCTCCAGGTCTGAGTTTCAACTGCAAAATCTGGGGATAAAACTGGATTTCCAAGCTCCCTTGCTGCAGCCTGTCACTCAGCTCCTGGAGTCCGTGGATCTCAGGGAGGGAACCTGCTGTCCAACACTGCTCTTCCAGGGTTAAAGTGCCCCTTCTGCAAGGTGAGGGCGAGCTGAAGAAATGAGCCCCTCTTCTTGCCTCTGTAATTATGATTCTCAGATGCTCTCAAAATACCAAATAACTAGTTTAGTTACAGGGAACTGGTGGACACTTGTAGCTTAAATCTCTTTTCTTGGCTTCAAGGGAGTGAGCTGAGTTTGACAAGCACAAATGGAAAACTGTTCTCGGGTTCTTTCCTCTGGCCCTTGGGGATAGCGGATGACTGATGTCTGGGGCAGAGTCCAGCTGTTTAGAAGGCAGGCTCTTCCTCCGACATCCTCTCCAACCCCTGCTTTCTCTCCTTGTGTCTCTTATTGGCCTCTGATTAGGGGTACTGACTTGCAAATCTATTGGATGAGATTCTTCCTTTTTTCCTCCAGAAAAAGATGCCAATTTTTCCTCAGGGACTTGTTCTGGGGGTTAACAGGAGAGTGTAAAGAAATTCGCTTTTGCCCCCAAACCCCCATTTCTCTTATTGCAGTTTGATTTAAGGAAGAAGGTCTTGTCCTTGAGGCTGACAGTGTGGAATAACTCCCCCAGGGCCGTGGGTGGGGCAGAGAGTGCAGGCCCTGGACTGGGGGTGCTCAGGAGCTGCCTCCTCTTTTTGGGAGGGCCCCAAATGGACTAGCAGTCCAAAGCTGATGTATGTCTTAGGTTGGGATTATCAGTCTTTTTATTTTATTTTTTTTTTTTTGAGACAGTCTCACTCTGTCGCCCAGGCTGGAGTGGATTGGCATGATCTCGGCTCACTGCAACCTCTGCCTCCCAGATTCAAGCCATTCTCCTGCCTCAGCCTCCCAAGTAGCTGGGACTACAGGCATGCACCACCATGCCCAGCTAATTTTTTTATTTTTAATAGAGACGGGGTTTCACCATGTTGGGCAGCCCGGTCTCGAACTCCTGACCTCAAGTGATCTGCCCACTTCGGCCTCCCAAAGTGCTGGAATTACAGGCGTGAGTCACTGCGCTGGGCCTATAATGTACTTTTAAAGATGTCCTTTCATAATACGGCTACAGAGACATTTGGCACCTGCACTGGGCGGCTGAGTTGCCTGCTTTGATAGTGCTTTGCCCAAGTGTTCACTGAAATACTTTCTTCAATGTTACAGTGTCAGCTTCATGTTTGGATAAATAAGCCTGAGTGTTGAATTCCTTCTAGGGTCTCTACCTTCTGCGGTTAATCTTCTGTGTGTGTCTTTTTGCTGTATGTCAGGCTGTGCTTAAGCCTGCTTAATTGCAGTGGTTCACTTGAAAGTGCTGTTAGAAGTACAAATTAAAGGAGAAGATACTTGTTGGGTCCTGCCCAAGCTGGCATCTTGCTGTCTGTTTAGGTTTGCTATTCAGGGAGTAGTCAAGGAGGGGAGAGAGATGGAGAGAGAGATGGAAAGACCAACCTTGGGTCTTTTTTTTTTTTTTTGAGATGGAATCTCGCTCTGTCACCCAGGCTGGAGTGCAGTGGCGCGATCTCGGCTCACTGCAAGCTCTGCCTCCTGGGTTCACGCCATTCTCCTGCCTCAGCCTCCCGAGTAGCAGCTGGGACTATAGGCACCCGCCACCACGCCTGGCTGATTTTTTGTGTTTTTCGTAGAGACAGGGTTTCACCATATTAGCCAGGATGGTCTTGATCTCCTGACCTCGTGATCCGCCTGCCTTGGCCTCCCAAAGTGCTGGGATTACAGGCGTGAGCCACCATGCCCAGCCCCAACCTTGGGTCTTAACCAAGCAGGGGAAAGGTCTCCTGCCTGGGGTCCAATTGGAAAATAGACCCCAGGCCCTCAGCCTTCTAAGGAGAGCCTGCCACAGCCATGCTCACCATTACCCAGGGCACAGTTCTGGGTCCTGAAAACCCTTTTCTAGGAGTAAAGGAACTTTCAGACTAAGCAGACTGCCCTTCCCCATGCCTTTCTCAGTGCCTCGTCCCCAGAGGTTGGGGAGAAGGAAGGGCAAGTGTTATCAGGCCAGCCTGGCCAGGGTGCAGCTGGGTTGGGGTGCTCGATATAGGGGGAAAGCCATGAAGCGTGGCCCTGAGGCTTGAAGTGGTGGCGCCTTCCTTTTGCAGCCGGAGGTGCCTACCTTCTAGTGAATCATCCGCACACAGAAGCAATTTATGCTCCTCATTATTCTTTAGCAAGAAATAATTTCCTACCCATTTGTCACTTTAAGACTAAGGGCTTCACACTCCCTGTGCTGAGAATATAGTAGCTTGTTGTACTTCAATTCTATTTATGTCCCATTTGGGGGTTTGGGGGCTGCCCTTTGACAAACACACAAAAAGGAGATTGATACAGCCGGAGCCATAGACAAACAAAACGACAGGCCCTGGGAACATGGGAAGCTTGTGTCATGCCCTGTTACCCATGGGGGCTTTGGCCTCAGTAAGTTATTACTGGCTACCACCGCCTTGTATCTATCATCCTCACTAGAATGAAAACACCCACGTAACTCTTAGTGAGTTGCTTGCTCTGCATTGAGGCCCCAGGGATACGAACCCCAGGCTAAGCCTGTGTGTGGGTGGAAGGAAGTGGATGGACACACACACAGTCTGACCCACCAGCTGGACCGCTGCCCACTTTCAGGGCTCACCCCCCTCAGCATTTCCAGCCAAGGCCCTGTGGTGCTCGACACCATCTGCTTGCCTGCTGCCCTGCCCCCGGCCTTGACCTCTCTGAAGATGAGGCCACCTTTCCTGCTCTCTGGGAGCCCCTGGTCCTGGGCACGGTGGCCTAGTAGATACTAGAAACTCAAAACCGAAACTCAGTGACTGTTGCAGAGGGTGGGCCCTTCCCGTAAACCGTTCACCTTCACAGTGGTCCTGGGACACAGGTTCCCCTGAGTTCCAGGTGAGCAAGCTGAGGCTCAGAGGTGTTAAACAGCGTGCCCAGAGTTACACAGCTTGCAAGTGGCAGCGCCAGGTTGTGAACCTGGAGCCAGGCTATGAATCTAGAGTGGAGCCCTTGGTTATCCCAAACCATAGACCCTAAGGGCTAGCATGAGGGGGAGGGGACTTGAGGCTTCATGGGGAGTGAAGGCAGGTGGCCCCAGGCTTGGAATGAGCCTAGTGAAGAGACAGCCTGGCTGTTCATCCAAACTTGCTGCTGCTTCTTTTTTTTTTTAATCGCGGTCTGGCTCTATCGCCTAGGCTAAGAGTACAGTGGCATCATCTCAGCTCGCTGCAACCTCTGCCTCCCAGGCTCAAACCATCCTCCCACCTCAGCCTCCCCTGTAGCTGGGACTACAGGCGCATGCCACCATACCTGACTAATTTTTTTTGTATTTTATGTAGAGACAGGGGTTTCACCATGTTGCCCAGGCTCGTCTTGAATTCATGAGGTCAAATGATCTGCCCTCCTCAGCCTCCCAAAGTGTTGGGATTACAGGCGTGAGCCACTGCGTCCAGCCCCAAACTCACCTCTTAATATTCTGTCTCTTCTCTGAAGTTCCGCCCGGCTGCTCAGCCGATTGCCACTTAGAGATATTTTCCCAGATGCCCCCAGCCTGTGCAGTTCCATCAAACTTTACACACACACACAGAATCTGAGCGGGGTTGCCCTGCTTGTTTGTGTTGCCTGCAGTCTGCATTTTTCAGTCCTGGCCGGCAGCGTCATCAGCGGCCCTGGCCCTGCCAGACGCCCCTGCATCGTGCCTGAGCCTGCTGCCCAGAGTGGACGCGTTGGGAAGAGCAAGAGGCTGTTGCAGGGCTGAGGAAGGACTGAAGCTGCGAAGGCACCCGCTTGCCTCTGATGTTCCCTAATCTAAGCACAGCTGTACCCAGCTGGGACTTGGATGTGACTCGGGTTGGGGATTGGTTTGTCCTGTTGCTGAGCCAGCATCCTGGGAAGCCTTCAGAGTCAAGGCTGTTTGGTTCTAGGTGGCTTGTCTCCAGGGTTGTCTCCCCACACTCCCTGGGGCTTACAGTTCTATTTCTGTAGCAGCCTTGGCTCTGCCCCCCACCCTCGCATCAGACTTGGAAATACCTCTCACCTGGATGACCTGCAGGGAGCTGCTGCTTTGGTCCTGAGACTGCAGTTTCCTACATTACATACTTCCTTATGTAAAAAGCACAGTGCTGGCTACCTCTTTCTCAAGCTGTTCCCTCCAGGAACTGAGCAGGCCTGGGATGTGGCCAGAACATGACTTTTAGAATCCCTAAACCTGGGGGAGATTATGGAGCCTAAAATATAATTCAAAAGAAATCTTTCTTTTTAATGATAAAAGTTACATGTTGCACAAACATTGATGTAGCTTCTTTCTAGCATTTCTGATTGTGCAGTCCTGGGTGAGTCCATTGAAGCAGAATCTCCTGGACTCCAGCTTTGCCAGTGCGCAAAGCAAGGCGTGGTCTGCCTGTAGAATGCACTCAGGGATGACTCCTGAGAGCCGGTGGTTAAATTTTCAGAAATGTTGTGTGCCAATTGTTAATAATAGCCAATCTTTAAAAACAAATTATATAAAATTATAGTTAAATAAATTAAAAACAAGGGTAGCCAATACTCAAAACTCATCCCTTCCTAATTGTTTTACTATATTATTTATCTATATGTACCTGTTGTATCTATATATAATGATATGTCTCAGCCCATACCAAATCCATGTTCAGTGACATCATGTTGGTAGCTCTAAATCAGTCCTGGTGGGAATATTTCTGTTCGCCACAGAAACTGGCAAACACTATAAACTCGGGTTTGATGTATTGTTTTGATAATTGCCTAGACTTAGGAAAGTGGTAGAGAGAATGCTAATCAGATTAAACTTAAAAGTGTTTATATATGGCCCAGCGTGGTGGCTCACGCCTGTAGTCCCAGCACTTTGGGAGGCCGAGGCGGGCGGATCACCTGATGTCAGGAGTTCGAGGCCAGCCTGACCAACATGGAGAACCCCTGTCTCTACTAAAAATACAAAATTAGCTGGGTGTGGTGGCACATGCCTGTAATCTCAGCTACTTGGGAGGCTGAGGCAGGAGAATCACTTGAACTTGGGAGACAGAGGTTGCGATGAGCTGAGATCGCACCATTGCACTCTAGCTTGGGCAACAAGACTGAAACTCCTTTTATTTTTGAGACAGTTTCTCACTCTGTCGCCTAGGCTGGAGTGCAGTGGCGTAATCTCGGCTCACTGCAAGCTCTGACTTCCAGGTTCACACCATTCTCCTGCCTCAGCCTCCCGAGTAGCTGGGACTACAGGCGTCCGCCACTACGCCCGGCTAATTTTTTGTATTTTTAGTAGAGATGGGGTTTCACCGCGTTAGCCAGGATGGTCTCGATCTCCTGACCTTGTGATCCGCCCGCCTTGGCCTCCCAAAGTGCTGGGATTACAGGCGTGTGTCAACACACCCGGCCTGAAACTCCATTTTTGAGACAGACTCTTACTCTATTACCCAGGCTGGAGTGCTGTGATGCAGTCGTGGCTCACTGCAGATTCGAACTCCTGGGCTCAAGGGGTCCTCCCACTTCAGCCTCCTAAGTAGCTGAGACCACAGGTGCATGCGACCATGCCCAGCTAATTTTTTTATTTTTTGTAGAGATGGGGTTTCACCATGTTGCCCAGGCTGGTCTCAAACTTCTGGGCTCAAGTGATCCTCCTGCCTCCACCTCCCAAAGTGCTGAGATTACAGGTGTGAGCCACCATGCCTGGCCGAAAGTGTGTCATTGTAAATGACAGTATTCAAAACTTACCATCCAATTCAGCAAAGAAGTGGCTCACATCATTGACAAACACATGAAATTCTGGGGTTTTCTTTTTTATTTCAGTTTTATCTTATTTGTTAAGGTACATGAAAATATCAACCATCGCCCATGTTGGAGCTACAAGCAGAGGGTTGGTTGTTCAACCGCACACTGCTGGGTGCAGCTGTGCTGTGTGGCCCATGTATTTCATCACCTCTATGCCTTTGCTCCTGGCTATTTCCTTTTACTGTCTTGCCCGAGTCCCCTTTCATTCACTGACTCATTTATTTAACAAACAAGTATCCAGTGTGGACTATCTGCCAGGCACCAAGGACACAGCAATGAACAAGACAGACCCAAAATAAAAATTCTGTTCTAGTGGAGTTAGAGGAACAATAAGCAAAATAAATATGTTAACGTCATGGTATGCAGTTTCAAACTCTTCCCTCTTTTCCCCAGAGCACAAATGTCCCCCTGTGTGTCTTGCTCTCCCCCACTGAGGGTGAGTCTACCTCCATTGTGGCCGGATCTTTCAACCTCACACCGAAGGAGACAAGGCTTAGCTTGAGCACAGGGTCTGAGAGAGATGTGTGCATAGCTGGGAACTCGAGACTGAGGCCTGGCTTTGTGGAAGACAGGCAGGAAGCAGGAAGCAGAGCCACAGTTTCATTAGAGTTCGTGAAAATGGGACGTCTCCTCCCAATGTAATGATTTGCTAACTGTTCTCAGTGCTGTGTGTGGGGTTGAAGGGAGATCTCAGATGAAACCTTTGCACCTGCAAGGAGTTAAAAATATGTAATGAAAGAAATACCACAGGATAGCCTGCTCATTCCCTCATCTGTTTGTTTTGCAAATACAAGTCCTAGCCCATGTCAGGTGCTATAAGCTCTATAAACTGTAAAGCCAAATGATCTACGGTCTCTCCCCTTGAGGAATTTTTTAACTTGGGGGCAATTTGTAATCCAGATTGCTGGCCAGCGAACAGTGGTCAGAATGCTCCGGAAGCCTTCCCCATCTCTCTGGAGTCATCAGGCCCTTGCAGGTAGTCAGCCTCCTCTCTCTCTCTTGTCCCCTCACTTATAATTGACCTCAGTTTATAATTCTGCATCTGTTTGTGTGTTTGATTGATGTCTGTCTCTCTCACAAGAATGTCAGCTCCAGGAGGCAAGGACCCATGTCTGTCCTGTTCACTGAGCCTGGCTTGAGGAAATGCTCACGAACACCTTGTTGAATAAGCAAATGCAAGGAGGACTGAGAGTGGAGGAGGGAGATGGTGTGAGAGGCCTCAGGGCTGTCCTGGAGAACGAGCCTTCATTCTTTGACATCAGGCGAGTGAATCCAGACTCCTCAGCATTTGTAGACAACACCTCCCTCGTGTAGTCATATTCCTCTATGGAGAGACCTCTAGAACAGAGCCCAGCAGTTTGCATTACAGCTTATACATGACTCTTAACATTTCCTCGTGTCACAGACTCCTTGCTAACCTGATAAAAACTATAAACATTCCTCCCCAGAATAATGCTCATGGCATGCACACGTGCACACACACACACACAACACGGTTCCCTAAAGCCTATCCATAAACTCCAAATCAAGAACTCTCCTTTAAAAATGTGATCCCACCTGGACACGGTGGCTCACACCTGTAATCCCAGCACTTTGGGAGGCTGAGGCAGGAGGATTGCTTGAGCCCAGGAGTTCAAGACCAGCCCGGCCAACACAGTAAGATCGTCTCTATTAAAAAATATATTTAGGCTGGACACAGTGGCTCACACCTGTAATCCCAGCACTTTGGGAGGCCAAGGCGGGAAAATCACGAGGTTAGGAGTTCAAGATCAGCCTGACCAATATGGTGAAACCCTGTCTCTACTAAAAATACAAATATTAGCCGGGCGTGGTGGCAGGCACCTGTAGTCCCAGCTCCTCGGGAGGCTGAGGCAGAAGAATTGCTTGAACCCGGGAGGCAGAGGTTGTGGTGAGCCGAGATCGTGCCACTGCACTCCAGCCTCATTGACAGAGCGAGACTCCATCTAAAAAAAAAATTTATATATATATATTATTTATTTATATTATTTATTTTAAATATATGCATGTTATATATTTATTTATATATTATTTTAAATATATATCATGTATATAAAATATATATTTAAAGTAAATAAATAAATAATGTGATCTCTATAGCAGACACACCTCCTGTTCCTCTATAGCCCCAATATCTAGCACAGTTCTTAGCATATGGGCAGCACTTATTGTGTAATACAGTAGTCCCCACTTACCTGCAGGAGATATGTTCCAAGACCCCCAGTGGATGCCTGAAACTGCGGATAGTACTGAACCTTACATATACTATGTTCTTCCTATACATATGTCGCCATAAGGTTTAATCTACAAATTAGGCACAGTAAGAGATTAACAACATATTTAGAACAATTAATCTACTGTAATAAAAATTATGTGAATGTGGCCTCTCTTGCTCCCAAAATACTTCATTGTACTGTACGTACCTATTTTTGGACCTCGGTTGGCTGTGGGTAACTGAAACTGCGGAAAGTGAAACTGCAGATATGGGGGGATTACTGTGTCGGGGGCACGGTGGGACGAATGGGGAGATGGGTATGTAAAAAAGTGTCTGGGTTTGCCATGACCTACATAGAGCTGAGCTGACAATTCCATTGAAGTCGCCGGGGAGAGGGCCACTTGAGCAGGGTGGTAGCACTCTATATCACTGCTCTGTCCTGGCCCTGTGGGTTCTCCCATACCCAGGAGGTCCACCAAGTCCCTAAGATCATTTTCCAAATAAAAAGTTAGAACACGGTGTCTGACACATTGTCTGATAATGGGACAGAATATTTGAAATTGGGCCTGTCTCACAAAACCAGGGGTTATATGAATTTAAAGGAACATGACTTAGTCCTTCCTGAGGCTGGTAGGGTTCTTCTTGGTGCTGCTTTAAGGATGATCAGGGACTAGGCTGCATTCCCCATAGAGACTAGGTTATTCTGGGTAGAGGGGCCCAGTATGGCAGCCTATCTGCCTTCCACACTCTCTGTGGTTGCCTGTGTTGGGGGACCTGAGCATTAATGTCACCCCTATGCTGCTCATTGTCACCCCAAAAAGTAGTCAATCCTGGCTTTTAAAATGTTCAACCCTACTAGTTTTTTTTTTTTTTAATTTTAATCCCTATTTTTCATATGAGGCATTTGGCAATGCTGATTTTTAGACACCACAATTGTTCAAAACCATGGGGAAAGAAAACCTTACAGTACTAGAATTTGTTTGGAAAACAGTTGTCAAGGAAATAGATTTTGCAAAACATTTGCTCCCAGGAGAGTGCTCACTTTCCATGTATCCCCACATTGAACATTATTCTGCCATATGATAGTGGTAGGCAGAGGTACTGCAGACAGATAATTTGTCTAGCCAACATCTAATTATGAATTAAAGCCCTGGCTGGCACTTTTACAGCTCGGCAGCCAATGGTGGACAGAGTTCAAGTTGAGTTTACAGTGCATCTGAAATGTTCTCGGACATACAGGAATGACGGAAGATTTCTTGGCCTTGGCTACAGACTGGGGAATAGGATTCTGTAAACTGTATTAGCAGACAATGGAAGCGTCTGATAGATGGAGCTGAAATTGCAAAGCATTGTTCGATTAAAAGAAAAGGGGAAGACTCACCGGGCGGGGGCCGTGACTCAAGGCACTCATATAAGGAGGCACTTATCTCACGATTGGACATGCTGGCGGCCCAGTCTCCAGCCAGTGCTACTTGGAGGATCCGTCACTGTTAGACATGCCAACAAATATATATACTGCTCAGTTGAGAGCAGACCTCACAAGCGAGGCTGGCGGCTTTAATTATCACTTGTGAGAACTTAGTCAAGAAAGTGCTAGCCTGGTTAGAGTTATGGCCACCGACGCTGGCAGGTGGTTAATTATAGGCCCTTCCATTCCCACAAAGGTGCATGGCCTGTGTAGAAACGGTTTCTGACAAAGAGGCAGAGAGATGGTTGTGTGTCTTCATTATTTCCGTTTGTGTTACGATCTATTGTATTTGCAGTAATCTTTAATTATAGAGGCTATTACTATGGAATGGATTATCAATGTTATTCGTTTCTGCAATGTTGCCTGGTAACGTCCCTTTGTGCCTGAGACACACGTACACACGTCTCTGTAGTTACGGGCTGTCGAATTGATACCTTCCTCTCAGCCATTTGCCATCACAATATTATAAAAAGCTATTTTAAGAATTGAGAGTGCCCAATCTATGGGGTGAAAAATGGACTCGGTGTGATAACAGCCTACATCTTCAAAAAGAGTTAATTTTAACCAGAATAGTTCTTCACGATGCAATGTTCCCCAGTAGCAAGACAGAAAAACGCTTCCAAATAGTTAGCTGCATTCTGCCATCATCTTTGGATAATGTGTGTCCCGTTACAGACCGATCTCTGCCTCGAGACCCATTTTGCATACGCCCGTGGACCTCACGAGACACGAGAAGTTGGGAGTCTTTAGGTTTTTGATGACTTCCCACCTAAGAAATGATCACTGATGGAGAAAATAGGGCATTAGATATTGCAGGTGGAGTCTGTTTGGCCCCTCTGTGAAGTCAGGTTATCTCCATCATCCTGCTGATTTTGAAAATGGCCCATTAGTAGAAGAAATGGTGTCAGAGTTATCACCAGAAGTACTCAAAATCATTCTCTTGAAAGGTCACACTAGTGGAATTTTCAGGTAATACTTGGCATTGGTTTCATTTTTTTGTTTGTTTGTTTGTTTTTATTTTTTTTTTGCAGGAAGGCAGCTGCTCCAGCCATGGGGAGAGGTCATCTACTGGGTTTCAGATCTCAGGTTATGGCTGTAACTCCACAAAAGTGGCTATTGCTTAAAGATAATTACATTCCACATTGTTCATGCTAAACTCTTGAGATGGACTGATTGGCATATTTAAATCTCATCTCCCAGGCATTTGCTAATTATCATAGCCTAGTTGGAAGAAAGAAAAAAACCCCTCTAATCAAATAGCTATTTAGAGATGCTATGCATTTTAAAATTTTACTGGGTTCATAGGAAGGAGGAAATATACCTCTGATTTCTTCTGGCTGTTTCCCTGACCTAAGGAGGGTTTAGACTTTTAATGGTTTAAATAGCCGTAGCTAGCCACCCAGGAAACATTTTTGCATTTCAGTTCTCCGTCTTTTTGCATCATTTTCATCCCCGACCCCATTTTTCACTTAGTGATTTCACCTCCAGGAGGGGGGCTGTTGAATTCCAGCTAATGAGCCTCATCTTTTTACTCCTCTTAAGTGGTCCCAGCTAGACCTGGAGTCAAATCTGAGAGCAAACGGTAGCACACATCTTTCTCAGGTTCACAGATGGAACACCAAGTCCATAGTGAAAGGGAGAGGAATTTCTTCCTCTTGCTTAGAAAAAGAAAGACAAAAAGAGCAGCTTCTCAGGGCAGCAGGTTGAGTAGAAGCCACCCTCCTTAGAAAAGGCAGACTTGGTTTTAATTAACAGCAGCTGGAAAGGACCCACTTCCCCCCCACAACTGGCAGCTGAACCGACACTGTTTAATGTAATAGATTCTTTTCAGCTGCTGTGCTCAGAATTGAGAAAACCTGATGGTTTCCTCCTTTATACAAAACATACGGCTGTCGGCGACAGAAATCTCAGCCAGGCCTTTCTTTTATGGGGATAATCTAAAAGGGCCTGTCTCTGAGATTTTGAAAGAGTCCCGGTGAGCCACCATCACCCATAGTTGTGCCTCAAAAGCAACTGCAGGGAAGAGGAATTCTGTGAAGGTTTTGAAGCACCTGTCATGGGCCGTGGGTTCATTTGTGCCCTGCCTATGGCAGGGTCTGTTTTGCCCACTGGCAGGAGCTGCCGTTTCGTATAGCTGGTTTACAGGCCCCAGCAGGAAGTCCCAGATCTGGAGGCAGCATAGGAAAGAGAAAATCCTGGTCTCCTGTTAGAAGTCAGAGCAGCAGACCTAGAGAAGGTGTATTCAGTTCCTGGGGAGGAGGATGTGAGGAGGAGAGAGCTCAAAATCCCACCAGTTGAAGGCCTGTGCGAGCTTTAATTTTGGCCATTTAAACAATTCAAAGAGGCTGGGAGTGGTGGCTCACACCTGTAATCCCAGCCCTTTGGGAGGCTGAGGTGGGCAGATCACTTGAGGTCAGGAGTTTGAGACCAGCCTGGTCAACATGGTGAAGCCCCCGTCTCTACTAAAAATACAAAAATTAGCCAGGCGTGGTGGCAGGTGCCTGTAATCCCAGCTACTTGGGAGGCTGAGGCAGGGTAATCGCTTCATCCCGGGAGGCTGGAAGTTACAGTGAGCCAAGATGGGGCCACTGCACTCCACCCTGGGTGATGGAGTGAGACTCCATCTCAAAAAAAAAAAAGCAATTCAAAGAAAAAGAAGCAATGAAACTTGAAGATCTGAGTTTTCTCTCTCTCTATCCTAGTGTGTCCCCATTAGTTCACTACAATTACAGCCTTTTGATTTTCATAGTTAATTGTTCTTCGGCATTCTATTTCAGGGTTTTGAAATCAAATTGCTCGATCTTTTACTCTCTCCTGTGTGATTAGGTTATCTTTTATAATACAGCTGCAATAATCCTTTCAAGAACACAGCGCTTTAGCTCAGCACTGTCAAAGAAAACATCCTAAGCGGCCCTTGAAATTCAGTCTTGTAGGAATGAGAAAACACCACCAGCCCCTATTATGAACCCAGAAGTGCCACCACACATCACCCATCATCACAGACCTGGAAAAATGAAAAGAAAACCCACATTGAGCTGCCTGATTAATGCAAACTCAAGGAGTGCTTATGGGGTGGCAGCTACTTGGCTTCATGGGAAGAATGACTCCAGGACCTCAGTTATTTTATGTGGCATTTGTAAGGCTAGGCCGGTCTGTTTACTGCTTTGGAATTCTCTCTCCTGGGGTGAACTGGTAACCTTATCAGTGGGTTTTGCAAGCTTTTCTAGCCAAGAAAAGAAAATATGTACTTTGGAATCTCTTCTCATGGGGGCTTGGAGGAACAAAGAGAAAAGCCGAATGCATTTCTCAGGCTATAAATGGGAAACGAGGTGCATTTTTTTCAGATATTAAGGTCTCAGCTCAGCTGTCATCTGGGAGGCCTTCCTTGGCCACCCCACCCACTCAGTTACCCCCCACCCCCTTACCTTGCTTGACTTTCCTTCGTAGTGCTTGTCACCATTCAGAATTCTCCTGCTGGCTGCTGGCTGCCTCCCCACACTAGGATGCAGAGGTCATGAAGGCAGGCGCCATTCCTATCTTGTTTACTCCCATATGTACTAGAACATGGGGTACATAGTAGATGCTCAGTAAATATTGTCTGAATGAGTATCAGGTGGGGAGAGGTAGAGAAAAGAACAGTTAACATGCCAAGATTGGAATCAGACAGACCTGGGTTTGAATCTAAGCCTTCTACTCTTTTTTTTTTTTTTTGAGACGGAGTCTTGCTCAGTCACCCAGGCTGGAGGCTGCAGTGCAGTGGCACGATCTCGGCTCACTGCAACCTCCGCCTCCTGGATTCACGTCATTCTCCTGCCTCAGCCTCCTGAGTAGCTGGGACTACAGACGCCCGCCATGACGCCCAGCTAATTTTTTTTTTTTTTGTATTTTTAGTAGAGACGAGGTTTCACCATGTTAGCCAGGATGGTCTCGATCTCCTGACCTCGTGATCCACCTGCCTTGGCCTCCCAAAGTGTTGGGATTACAGGTGTGAGCCACCGCGCCCGGCCCAAGCCTTCTACTTTTCAGCTGCTGTGCTCAGAATTGAGAAAACCTGATGGTTTCCTCCTTTATGCAAAACAGACAGCTGTCAGCGACAGAAATCTCAGCTAGGCCTTTCTTTTATGGGGAGAATCTGAAAGGGCCTGTCTCTGAAATTTTGAAAGAGTCCCGGTGAGCCACCATCACCCATAGTTGTACCTCAAAAGCAAGTGCAGGGAAGAGAGGAATTTTGTGAAGATTTTGAAACACCTGTCATGGGCCGTGGGTTCATTTGTGCCCTGCCTATGGCAAGGTCTGTCTTGCCCACTGACGGGAGCTGCCGTTTCCTGTGGCTTGTTTACAGGCCCCAGCAGGAAGTCCCACATCTGGAGGCAGCTACGGAATGAGAAAATCCTGGTCTCTTGTTAGAAATCAGAGCAGCAGACCTAGAGAAGGTGTATTCAGTTCTTGGGCACACAGTTAGCTGTGTGTCCTTGGAATTGTTACTGAACCACTCTGAACCTCAGTTTTCTTATCTATAAAATGGGCTCAATACTTGCTTCTGGGAGTAGCAATGGAAGATTAAATGAGATAAAATATGTGATCACATCTGGCACAAGGGCTGGTACATGGAGGTGCTCAATAAATACTGGCACCATCGGGCACACTGGCTCGTGCTTTTAATCATAGCACTTTGGGAGGCTGAGGCAGGAGGATCACTTGAAGCCAAGAGTTCAAGACCAGCATAGGCAACATATCGAGACCCTATCTTTAAAAAAAAAAAAAATTGTAAAAATCAGCCAGGTGTGCTGGCACACACCTGCTACTCGGAAGTCCCAGCTACTAAGGAGGCTGAGGTGAGAGAATCACTTAAGCCTAGGAGTTCGAGGCTGCAGTGAGCTACTATAATACCACTGTACTGCACTCCTGTCTAGATGACAGAGCAAGACTCTGTCTCTAAAAATACATAGATACAAATAAATACTGGCTTATTCTCCAGTTCTTAACTGAAATCCTTTCACAGGACAAGAAACAAGGCCCTTTACTGCCCATGAATGTCGGTAGTTCTCAGGCCCCCTTCTTGAGTCCAGGAAAGGAATCTGTCAGGAGAATGTTGCTGATCCTCTTTCAGTTCCAAGAACTACCAGAAAATGTAGAACTACCAGAAAATGTAGATGGTTTCACATGATTCTAAATCGATTTCCCAAGCAGTCTATGCCCACAGCTGGTTTCTCCAGAAATGACAACACTGCCTGGAAAACAAGACTCCTGCCCTCCTGGAGACTTGGTTCTTGTGCTTGGCCCAGGGCCTCCCTATAAGCCCCAAATGCTCTGAAACCCATCACCCAAATCCCCTTGTGGACGCAGAGACGCCACTAAAGCAATCTTTAGATGGAGATTATCAAGGCTGAACTTCCAGATTTCAAATAGCATCACCTCCCTGGGAAACCAGCACGTGGAGATTCCTGCATTCCATGTGCCTCGCAGGATCTCTCTGCCACTTGCATTGGTATTTTTGTTTTCACTTAAACCTGTTTCTTTAAAAAAAAAAAAATTCTTAAAAGTTTGGGTAAAAGAACTGGTTCCGCCTCTTTCATGTTTCGAAGGCTCCAGGCTCTGCTGGGGCAGCTTTAAAGCAGGTCATCCATTCCTTCTAGCAGACTGAGCCTTCAGGGGGTGGGAATTTGGACATTTCTCATTTTCAAAGAGAAGCAGACATAAGGATGGGCCACTTGAGCCAGGCACAGGGCAGCAGCCGGCCTTCGTTTGATGCTCTGTGTGCCACATGCTGTCCAGAGGTGCTGGGTCTATGTCATGTTGGTTCATTCATTAGACAGTAGAGCAGCCTGGTGAGATGGAAGAGACAAAGCTTTTTGAATCAGCCAGACCCTGGCTTCAAACACTGGCTCTGCCACCTGCCAGCTACAGAGCCCAAATGTTGGCAAAAGGAGAGAGGCTGATCTTACTTCTGAGGGTGGTTGGGTAGGAAGTAATTTGCTGTCATGGTTAAGACTGCAGCTCTGAGTTCGCCTTTTGCATCCATTGCCTGCCTCTGCCACTACTTTTTTTTGAGATGGGGTCTTACTCTATCACCCAGGCTGGAGTGCAGTGGCGTGATCTTGGCTCGCCGCAACCTCCACCTCCTGGGCTCAAGCACTCCCCTCACCTAAGCCTCCCAAGTAGCTGGGACCACAGGTGTGTGCCACCATGCCCAGTTAATTTTTTGTATTTTCAGTAGAGATGGAGTTTCACCATGTTGCCCATGCTGGTCTCAAACTCCTGGGGTCAAGCGATCCACCTGCCTCGGCCTCCGGAAGTGCTGGGATTACAGGCTTGAGCCACAGCGGCTGGTCGCTGCCACTGTTTGTTCTATGTCCTTGGGCAAGTTATTTCACCCTGCAGGACTCACTGCTTCATCTTGTAAAATAGGGATAATAATAACCTACCTCAAGGGGCTGGTGTAGGATTAAATGCTTGTGAAGGGCCTAACCCAGTGGGTGGCACACAGTAAGTGCTCAGTGGATGTCCACTACTGGATAATAGAGGTAATGCATGAGCCATTGTTAGTACTGATGTGCTATGTTGACTCCCTCTTTATGGCCAAGCTCTGTGCTAGGGGTTGGGGATACAGAGGGGAATAGATTCCAGCGTTCAAGGGCAAAGGAGACAGACATGAAATAAATGATTATCACGTAGACGTGTTAGATATTGTCACTGATGGACAATAGGGGGCCGTAGGAGGATAGTGAATTCAGAATGCTGGTACCTGTGCCCCAGAACACCAGAACTCCTCATGTAGGAACGTGCCGTGGTGGAATGGAAAATGCACTGGAGATTTGGTGGGTTGGTTTGTTCATTCGGTTATTCGTTGGCATGTACAAAGGCCCTGAGGTAGTGTATTGATTTTATCTTGCTGCAGTAACAAATCACAAAAACTCAGTGACTTAGAACACAAATTCGTTCTCTTATAGTTTAGTAGGTCAGGGGTCTGAAACGGGTCTCACTGGGCTAAAATGCAGGTGTTGGCCAGGCCATGCCGCATTCCTTTCTGGAGGTTCTAGGGGAGTGCATTAATTAGGATTCTCCAGAGAAATAGAACCAGTAGGAGATGGTATGGGCAGGACTTATTAAGGAATTGGCTCACGTGATTACAGAGGCTGGGAAGTTCCACAACAGGCCATCTGTAAACTGGAGAAGCAGAGAAGCCAGTAGCATGGCTCAGTCCAAGCCCAACGGCCTGGGAACCAGGGCAGCCAGCAGTGTAACTCTCAGCTCAAGGCTGAAAGCCTCAGAATCTGGGGGTGGAGGGGCAGTTGGTGCAAGTCCCACAGTCCAAAGGCCAGAGAACTTGTTGTTCTGATTCCAAGGGCAGGAGAGGAAGGTGCTCTAGCTCCAGGAGAGAGAGAGAGAATTTGCCTTTCCTCTACCTTTTCTAGGCAGGCCTTCAGCTGATGGGATGGTGCTCACCTACACTGGGTGAGGGCAGGCCTTCCTAACTCAACCCACCGACCCAAATGTTAGTCTCTTCCAGAAACACCCTCACAGACATACCCTTTCCAGTACCCTGGAAAGAATACTTTCCCAGCTATCTGGGCATCCCTTAGTGCAGTCAAGTTGACATCTACCGTGAACCATCACAGGGAGAATCCCTTCGAGAGGCCGCCTGCATCTCTGCATTCCTTGGCTCATGGCCACCTTCCTCCATCTTCAAAGCCAGCAGTGGTGGAGTCTTTCACATCTTGTCACTTTGACACTGATTCTCCTGCCTCCCTGTCCTACTTATAAGGGCCCTTCTGATTATACTGGGCCCACCCCGATGATCAGGCTAATCTCCCTCTCTCCAAGTCAGCTGATTAGCAACTGTAATTCCATCTGAAACCTTAATTCCGTCTTACCTCGTAACCCAACATTCACAGGCTCTGAGGATTAGAACATTTGGGGGCCATTGATCTTCCTGCCCTAGGCAAGGGGGGCTGTGTGTGTTTGAGGTGATGGGCAAAGGCCCTGCGGCTGAAGCGTGGTGGGGAAATGTCCAAGAGGCAGGTAGGTGTTTTGAGGCTCAGTGCCATGGGGCTGGCGGTTGGAGGCTCTTACACAGAGGAGTGGCATTTAATGGTTTGCATTTTCAAAGGGTGGCTCTGGTAGCTGTTTGGAGAAAGGATGGGGGTGACATGGGGGGAGAGAGGGCAGCCGGAGACCATAACAGACAATCAGATGACAGCCAGCGGAGAACGGGGAGCGGGAAAGGAGGTGAGTCAGAGATGTCATCGCCAGAAATCCTGTTGAGTGGATTTGAGTGGGGAGAAAAGGAGACTTGAGAGGATTTTGTTTCTGATGTGAGCCAGCAGCAGGATGACAGCGCTGTCTCCTGATGTAGGGAAGATGATGAATGGGAAGCCCGGGGCAGGTGGAGCACCTGCGAACACCTAGTGGAGTGTGCTGTGCCCAGGTGCTGTGCGGAGGGCCTTGGCATTGTAACGAATCCTTGCAGCACCCAGAGAAGGCAGGCACGGTTACTGCTCCATTCTGTGAGGCAGTGGAGTATTGTGGCCGTGAGCACAGACCACCTGCATTCATATCCTGGCTCTGTTGCTTACTTGCTATGATACTTGGGCAAGTACCTCAGTTTCCTTACCTGAAAATGAGAGTCATGTTATACCAATCCTATAAGATTAGTGTGAAGATTAAATGAGTTTATATGTAAAGCACTGATGACTCATGGAAAACACTAGGTAAATATAACAGTATCATTATTTTTAAACGGATGAACAGATTGAGGCACAGAGACGTTAAGTATCTTGTCCAAAGACACACAGCTGGGTAAAGCCAAGATCCAAAGCCAGGCTCTGAACTGCTATGCCTTACCTCCTCCCGAGGAGCACGTCACGGAGATGTGGTGAAAATGGCATGTGCACGTGCATACAAAAGCACTTAGCAGTGTGCATGACACAATATGTACCATAAATGTCTGTATGTGGAAGTGCGGTTTCTTTTGCTGTAAAATGGGGGTGATGACCCCACCCTGCCTAACTCACAGGTGACTGTAAGGCTCCAATGAAAAAGGCGAAGCATTTTGGAAATGGTAGAGACACCTGCACATGGGTAGGTTTTGTTGAACCATTTCGCATTGGAATTTCACTTGTGGGTGACCTAAGATCTTTTCCACTGTCACTCATCTTTGTCCCCCACACGCTGTCTTCCTGCCCCCACCTAACACCCAATCTGTGATAGAACAGAGCGGTTGGGGACCCGTCCCAATGCAATGGCTCACAGGTCTGGTGGCCTTCTCTGTGCAGCTGCTCTTTTCTGTCTGCACGCTGCACCAAGACCAAAGCCTCACCGGGAAGGGTCTCACCTGCTCTTGCTGTTGTGGCCTCACAATTGGAGCTGTCCCTTTATTGGGCCTTTGATAAATCCTTGTTGAGTCAAGGCCACTGGGCAGTGAGTGCTTCTGTCCCAGGCCTCCCCCTTAATCCTTTGACATGACCAGCCCTAGAGGGTGCCTCCTGTGTTGTCACCATCCTTAGTCATTTAATCAACATATTTTTATGGAAAGTCTCTATGTGCTGGGTACTCTCCTAGGTGCTAGGGAGCAATAATGAGCAATGGAGCCAACAGAGCCTCGTGGAGCCTGCATTCTCATGGGGGGAAATAGATACTAATTAATCACACAACTAATGTAAAATTTTGACTTTAATAATCTTCCATAATAGGGTGGTTCAACCTGAAGGGAAGACCTCTCTTGGAAGTGGCAACCAAGCCTGGGCGCTGAAAGATGAGTGGAATTCACCAGGCAAAAAGAGGAGGGAGGAGTGGTCCAAGGAGCGGGACTATTGTGTGCAAAGGCCCCGTGGCAGGGGGAGGCATGGTTCCTTGAGGAAAGGAGAGAGAAAGCTAGTGTGGCTGTGGCAGAGATGGGGAGGATAAGCTGACTGAAGGCATGAGTGGGTGACTTCCTGGGGCCTGATGGGCCTCAAGAAGGAGTTTATTTAAGTGTGTGTTTGGGATGAAGCAGAGAGATATGAATAAATTTGCACTTCAAATAACCACTCTGGCTACAATGTGGAGAGCAGTGTAGGAAGCCAGGGAGGACCCATCTAGGCCAGTCAGGAGGCAGTCGCGGGAGTTCCATAGAGAGATGGGAGTGGTTTGGATTTGGGTGGTGCTCATGGTGGTGGTACAAAGAGAAGTGGATGGAGAGATACTTCTCTTTTAGTGGATACGTTAATAGGATAGCAATATCCTGTGGCTGCTTTTGATTGATTGATTAATTTTATTTCAACAGTTTTTGGGGTACAGGTAGTTTTTGGTTACATAGATAAGTTCTTTAGTGGTGATTTCTGAGATTTTCATGCACCTGTCACCTGAGCAGTCTATACTGTACCCAATATGTAGACTTTTATTCCTCAACCCCTGCAGTCTTCCCCCAACTCTGAGTCCCCAAAGTCCATTATATCATTCTTACGCCTTTGTGTCCTCATAGCTTAGCTTCCACTTATAAGTGAGAATATACAATATTTAGTTTTCCAATCCTGAGTTACTTCACTTAGAATAAGGGCCTTCAGCTCCTTCTAAGTTGCTGCAAAGGACATTATTTCATTCCTTTCTATGGCTGAGTAGATTCCATGGTGTATATATACCACATTTTCTTTATCCACTCATTGGTCAATGGACACTTGGGTTGGTTTCATATCTTTGCAGTTGCTAATTGTGCTGCTATAAACGTGTGTGCATGTGTCTTTTTCATGTAATGATTTATTTTTGGGGGGGTGGATACCTAGTAGTGGGATTGCTGGATCAAATGATAGCTCTACTTTTAGTTCTTGAAGGAATCTCCATACTGTTTTCCATAGTGGTTGTACTAACTTATATTCCCACCAGCAGTGTAAAAGTGTTCGCTTTTCACCACATCCATGCCATGGCTGCTTTTTATTGAGCACATATTATATACGAGCCATTGTGCTCAACACTTCACATATGTTATTTACTCTTAGGGTTATTCTAAGGATTAAGTATTTCTGTCCTTTTACAGTTGAGGAAACTGAGACTTACAGAGGTTAAGTCACTCACTCAAGGCCACACAGCCAGTAAGGTGGCAGAGCCCTAGAGCAGCCTCTCAAGCTTCGATGTGCATTTGAATCACCTGGGGCTCTTGTTAAAATGCTGCTTCAGATTCAGCAGGTGGGAGGGTGAAACTGTGGTACTCTGTTTCTGACGTGCCCCCTGGGTGGCCCTACTCCTGGTCCCTGGAGCACTTTGAGCAGCAAGCGTTTCTCTGTCTGTAGGGCCCACACTCTCGACGCTGATGCCTTAGAAACAGCTGCAGACAGGATGCGATTCCTGAGACTTCTCAAACCTGAATCCCCATGGGCAGGATGTGGGCGAGCTGTCTGGACCTCAGGTGGGTGGGAGTTGTATCACATGCTCATTTCCCACATTGGCCTTTCAATAGCTCGAGTAAATCCGAAACTGAGAGGGTTGGAGGCAGCATCTCCCCTTCTACTCCCCCGCTCCACCTCCCAGGGCAACCAAACCCCAGGGCAACCAAACCCCAGCTTCTGAGCGATAGACCTGAGCTGTGTATTTGCAGGAGCCTCACTGGAATCACCAACCAGGTCATGTTGTGTTGCCCCAATAAATGGAACTGGATCAGAAAATCTAACGTGGATAGTTTTTAGGTGCCAAGCTGTCAGCTCTTCCCTTGGACTGTGCTGAAAGTGGAAGAGGAGAAAAAAAATCAACCCAATGTTCTAAGCTCTCTGTCTGCATAGTCATTAGATCCCAGGATCATTAGAGACCAAATCCTTTCCCACTTGGCCCCTGCAAATGGGGCCAGGTGTCACAGCTGGGAGATGCCAGTAAGGCTGCACGTCATGGTGTGAGCACTTGTCTTTAATGACTGGGAGAATCCATTTCCTTCCTTGGCAGCTTTGAATGTAGCAACTGTGGTTCTGGGTCACTGCCAGAGTCGGCCTTGTGTGTATGTGTGTGATTTTTTAAAGTGGGGGAGAATGTTTCAATATTCAGTGCTCACCCCCTTCCTTCCAAGTTGTCCCCCCAAAGAACTGTCCAACGCAAACTTTGGAGTTTTCCACTCTGGGAGCGGTCTGCTGGCACCCACATGTCCTCCCCTCCTCTAATGCATCCTTTCTCTCTTGATCGCATTGTTCTGGGGTCCTCCGCTGAGTGGGCATCTGTGCCTGGGTGATCGATTCTAGTCTCTTTTCTGCAGGAGAGAACTCTTGAGCTCTGAGACAGGTAGAAAGAAAATCTTAAACCAAATAATAATGTTCTGCCTCACACTAGTAAATATTTTGCATTAAAAAATTCCGTGTTATTTTGATTTGTTCAGGTAGACAAGAACATCTTTTGTTTGAGGAAGAACTGAAGAGATTTCTTAGGATTCAGCTCCGATGGCTCTGCCTGTGTCTCTCTATCATTGGAGCTTTGTTTTCCTTTGCAAGACTTGAGTGAAGGGAAGGCTTTGTGGTCTATTGTTAGGTGCTCTTTGAATCTATAAGTCACAGGCTACAGGAAGAGAGGGGCTTCCAGAGACCATCTAGAGCCACCCTCTATCTCTAGCATGGACACACACACACACACACAATGACCGCCTGTTGTGCATTTCTAGAAGCCAGTGGGGACGGGGTACAGTTTCTTTTGGTGTGCAGTTCTCATGTTGATTGGTTCCGACTGTCATGTTCTTGCACCTGTCCTGAGTATCTCTTGCTGTAGCTCTGGCCCTTTCCCTAATCAGCTACTGCACTGCCCTGGCCCATGTTTCTTAGAGACATGGTTATCTCTGTGCTATTAGTGTCTGTGTCCTGGCTGAGGCTAGTCCCTTCCCTTTCTGAGTCTCATATTCTTATAAAATGTGGCTTTGAGAATAGATGATGTCTCTGGTCTTAAAATTCTCTTTGACTCTGGAGTTCTGGATCTGTGCTTCTGTTTGATGTTGTTTCCCTTGCGGGATGACCTTCTCTCTGACTCCCTGCTGTAAAGACCTCCTTTTTTTTTTTTAAATCAAAACATAACTTGGTCCAACCTACCCCATGGCTGACCACCCAAGCACTTTCTTTTGACTTAAGGGTAGCACCATACGATGTCTTCTTTTTGTTTTTCATTTTAACAACCTGTATTTTTCACATCACAAAACATTTCTAGATATTCATTGTAGAAAATTCAGAAAATATAGGTCAATAAGAAGAAAAAGATAGAAATCACTAAACTTCTATCAGACATAACCACTGTTAAGAATTTAGTGTATTTTCTTTCAGTCTTTTTTGTAAACACTCATACATAGGCCAGTGAATTTCATACTATGTAATTTTGTGTTCTGCCTTTCCACCTAATAATATATACTGAGCATTTTTGCCTATCATGAAACATTTGTAAACATAATTTTTAATACCTATTTACCACTTTACATCTCCTACTTTAGCCCTTGCATAATTATTTCCAAATGGAAAAAATATCTATCTTGTCCAGCCCACTGAACTGGCCGAATCAAATGAGATAAAATATGCAAAGAGCTGCACAGATGTAGGTGATGATTGTTCATTTTGTTAGTTTTATCTCCCCAAGTGAACTACTTTATTGTCACAAAATCATTATGCAGTTTCCTGTTCACCAAGTTTTGCACAGTGGTGGGCAAAACATGCTGTCTGGCTGTAATCTCTTAAAAGGGCATTACATATTAATAACTTTAAAAGTTTTTTCTTAGCAGTTTCTCAGAAACTCTGGTCTAAGGAAATTATTCAAAAATGTTATGTGCACAGAGATGTTCACTATGGCATTATTTACAACAGCCCCAGACTAGAAATCACCAAAATGTCTAATTATATGGGAAGGAGGTGAAGTAAATGATGATGAACCTACTTTCTAGGCTATTACATAGCTATTAAAAGTGATGTTTACAAAGCCTTTGTAATAAAATTGGAATATGTCATAATATGGGAAGAAACAAAGGTACAATATGAGAGGGAAAAACAAAGGTACCTGGAGAGAAAGACACCAAAATGGGAATGGTGGTTTTTAAATAATGGGCAGTTTTCCTTCTCTTTTTCTGCTTTTCTTCAGTGAGCTTGTGTGCCTTTGATACATTAAAAGGTAGAGAGACAGAGACAAGAAGAGAGAGAGAGACAAGACGAGAGAGAGATGAGATGAGAGAGAGAGAGAGAGAGAGGTGAACCTTGTTTTTAAAATTACCTGAAAGGATTTATGCAGAAGAGAGGAGGAAGGGGCACAGAGCTGAGTTCAAGAGAAGGGAGTGACCCAGAAGTGGGAGAAGCGGGCATGAGGGCTGAAGCCTGAATTGAGCTGAGACTTGAAGAAAATTCTCAGAACCACCAAAGGAGCCTTTTAATTTTTTTGGAGTAGGAAGAAAACAGGCACCTCCTTTGAGCATGCTAATATAATTATAAAAGGAGAAACCAAAATAGCTAGTTCCTAATTTGTTCACCAGACTTCCTCCTTCTCTGACCAGCGTGGGGAACAGGCTTGGTGAGACGGACATGAAGACCCATCCAGGCCATTGAGGAACTGGGGGCTAAGAAGAACTTCAGGGAGACTGACAATGGCCACATTCTGTTGTAATTTATAAAAAGTGAAGGAAAATAGAATTGTGTAATGTATAAATTTGGGTGAAAATAACAGCCTCCAGTAAAATTTCCTAAATGAGTTAAAAAAAAAAAAAAAAGAATTTCAGACTTACGGAAAAGTTACAAAAATCTAGCAAAGATCTTACGTTTACCTTCACCCAGATTCCGCAAATGTGAACATTAATTTTACCCTGTTTGCTTTCTGTCTCTGTTTTTCACTCATTTGCTTTACATATATATAATATAGATGCACACTGTATGTATAATATACATATATACATGTACATACATATTGTCTTGCGAACCAATTTGAAAGTTGCAAATATAATGTCCTCTACCCTTAAATACTTCATTGTATATTTCCAAAAAGAATGACATTTTTCTTTTTCTTTTCTTTTTTTGAGATAGAGCCTACCTCTGAAAAAAAAAAAAAAAAATATATATATATATATATATATATTTCACATACCATAAAATTCGTATACCATAAAATCTGACTTTTAAAGTATAAATTTTAGTCATTTTATTTTATTTTTGAGACGGAGTCTCGCTCTGTGGCTCAGGCTGGAGTTCAGTGGCACAATCTCGGCTCACTGCAACCTCTGCCTCCCACGTTCAAGAAATTCTCCTGCCTCAGCCTCCTAAGTACCTGGGATTACAGGCACCTGCCACCACGCCCGGCTAATTTTTGTATTTTTAGTAGAGACAAGGTTTCACCATGTTGGCCAGGCTGGTTTTGAACTCCTGGCCTCAGATGATCCGCCCACCTCAGCCTCCAAAGTGCTGGGATTACAGTTGTGAGCCACCACGACCAGCCTCAGTCATTTTAATATATTCATAGAATTGTGAATAATCACCACAATCAATTGTAGAAAAATTTCATTACTCTGAAAAGACCCCATGCCCATGAACAGTCACTCCCCATTTCTCCCTTCCCCTAGTCCCTGGTGACCACTAATCTGCTTTCTGCTTGGATGGATTTGCTTATGCTGGACATTTCCTATAAATGGAATCATACTCCAGGAAGCATTTGTGCATCTGGCGTCTTTCACTAAGCATAGTATCTCAAGTTTCATCCATGCTGTAGCCTACAACAGTGCTTCATTCCTTTTCCCATCTGAATAATATTCCATTGCATGGTATATACCACATTCTGTTGGTCCATTCAATCAATGGACATTTGGGCTGTTTCTACTTTTTGGTTATTATAGATAGTGCCAATGTGAACATCTGTGTCCAAGTTTTTGTGTGGCTATATGTTGTTATCTTTCTGAGATATGTGTCAGGGGTCCCCAAGACACCACCCCTGGGTTCAGTGATGCACTAGGAAGACTCATAGGACTCAGCCCATAGTTCTTGTCATGGCGATGATTTATTACAGTGAAAGGTTTCAGAGCAGCCGAGTGTGGTGGCTCACGCCTGTAATCCCAGCACTTTGGGAGGCGAGGTGTGCAGATCACCTGAGGTCAGGAGTTCGAGACCAGCCTGACCAACATGGAGAAACCCCATCTCTACTAAAAAAAAAAAAAAAAAAATTAGCCGGGCATGGTGGTGCATGCCTGTAATCCCAGCTACTCAAGAGGCTGAGGCAGGAGAATCGCTTGAACCCGGGGGGTGGAGGTTGCAGTGAACTGAGATCGCACCATTACACTTCAGCCTGGGCAACAAGAGTGAAACTCCATCTCAAAAAAAAAAAAAGAAAAGATAGCCGGGCGCGGTGGCTCATGCCTGTAATCCCAGCACTTTGGGAGGCCGAGGCGGGTGGATCACGAGGTCAGGAGATGGAGACCATCCTGGCTAACACAGTGAAACCCTGTCTCTACTAAAAATACAAAAAAATTAGCTGGGCATGGTGGCGGGCGCCTGTAGTCCCAGCTACTCAGTCCCAGAGGCTGAGGCAGGAGAATGGCTGAACCCGGGAGGCGGAGCTTTCAGTGAGCGGAGATTGCGCCACTGCACTCCAGCCTGGGTGACAGAGCGAGACTCTGTCTCAAAAAAAAAAAAAAAAAAAAAAAAAGATCCGTAGGAGGCAAAATGGGTTCTCTAAGAACAATCACGCCAGTCTAACCCCTTATTTGCCTTAAAAAAAAAAAAATTTATTTTTCTGTACTAGCTGTACTAGGGCAGAGTGTTTTTGTATTTCAGCCTGTCTTTCACAATATCTTGGTGTACAAAAATGGAGAATCGGGGGTTGTACGGATTGCTTGACAGATTTCTTATTTGCTGATGAATGACATCAAAACAAACTAACAAAGAACAGAGCTGGGTCCAGGAGAAAGACTCCTGAGGCTGTTTTCCCGACTGAGTCCTCAGCTGGCTGTTTATGTTTCCATTCAAAACCTGAGGGTAGGTGCAGATAGCAGTCCCATCAAGTCTGCAGATTACTCAAAGCAGGCAGACACACGTGTTGAATAAGATCTTTTTCCAGAAAGGTTGGATCTGGAACCAGAGACATCCTTACAGCATGGAATGATAGGCAGAGTCCAAGGAGATGGAAGTTAGTAGGCACACATGACAAGTCCACACCTACACAATCTGGCACAGAGGTGACCAGAGCGAGTGTGCACTTTGGTTTCTGCTCACTTCCAAAAGAACAGCCAGGCACAACAAGTGAGTGACAGAGGCGTGGGGCGCCTGGAAGAACGCTATGTCGTGTGGGTCTGCAGTTTCAGAGGGCTCAATAGATGAGTGCACTTCAAGAGCTGGCTCCCCGTGGCTGAAGGTCCGTGGTATGGAAGCAGGAAGAATTGTCTCCCCTGTGGCCCATAAGGGAAAACAGATTTCAATTGATTAAAGAAGAACTTTGTGAAACTCCACAATCAAATGGGCTGCCTGGGAAGGTGGAAAGCAGCCCATCCAAAAAGAGACCACTGGCCGGGCACGGTGGCTCACACCTGTAATCCCAGCAGTTTGGGAGGCCGAGGCAGGCAGATCACTTGAGGTCAGGAGTTTGAGACCAACCTGGCCAACATGGTGAAACCTCATCTCTACTAAAAATACAAAAATTAGCTGAGCGTGGTGGCATGTGTCTGTAATCCCGGCTACTTGGGAGGCTGAGGCAGGAGAATTGCTTGAGTCTGGGAGGCAGAGGTTGTGGTGAGCTGAGATTTTGCCACTGCACTCCAGCCTGGACAGCAGAGCGAGACTCCATCTCAAAAAAAAAAAAAAAAAAAAAGAGAGAGAGACTACTATTAAGGAACTTCCCCAGGTGACCTTTGAGGTCTCAGAACTGCCTAAGCATGACAGCAGGAACTGTCCATCTCTAAAGTCCAGGTATTACCCACAGCACACATCACCAGTTCCAGAGTGAAAACATTGGCCTTTCTGTAGGTCACCCTTTCTCGTGCCCCTCATAGTCCTACCTATCCATCAGAACTCTTGTTCGTCTGTCCACGAGGCTTCCCTTGAGACACACACTTGCCCCCTTCTGAATACCTGTTGCCCAGCAGCCCCTCGTCTCTGGCTTGTTTGCCTGTTATATGTCTTGCCTGTGAAGCGTGTGGTCCACGTTGAGTCTTCCAGCCACGTGTTAAGCTCCAGAGCCAATTCAGCAAATACTTAACAAGCATCTTCTTTGTGCCAGTCCTTGGATGCATTGTGGGGCATGTAGCAGTGAATGGGGGTGGAGGGTCTGACCAAATAGTTGCAGGTATAAAAGCTTGACTGCAGGCCACCATGGGTCTGCATCAGGAATGTGGGAAGGATGACTTCAGCCTGGGAGGAAGGTCTCCCTGCAAAAGTGCCCTTTCAGCTGGGACCTGAAGGAAAATGGGCAGTTGGTAGGGGGGTGGAGGGTAGGGGCTGGAAGTGCATTCCCACCATGGCTATAGCCCAGACACAGGACAGGATACCTGGTAGGGGCTTGCTTAGGGTGTGTTAGGGAGAGAGAGAAGGACCACCTGGCTAGGAGGCTGTCCCCTTCATCCCCTGTCCCCTGCTCACCCAGCACCTAGGCTGAGCCACCCATGGCCTGAGTCGGGAGGCATGCGTGCATTGAAGGAATGAAAGCACGAAGAGGCAGCTCTGATTGCCTTGTGAATTCAGTCCCCAGCGATGCTGGGATGTTTTGTGCCTTCATTCCCTCCCTTGGTGTAGATGACTATGAAAACGGGCCACGTTCCAAACCTCACATTCCTGCGGTGACAGCTTCTTTGAGACCACATAGATACCTATGATTCTCGTAGTTACTCCCGAACACCCACTTCTCTCTCTCTAGGTAGGGGGAATTTTCAGGGTAGGGTGCGCCCCCCCGCACCCCCCGCCTTAGACCTCTCCTCCTCCTTTTCTGCTGTCATGTATGCTTTAACAGCTTGCTGCTCCCCACCGCCAGCCCCCCAGCCACCTGCCCTCTCTCCCCTGACACTGACTTAATAGAGCCCTCAGATAAGAGAGACTGAAGGAGGAGGCCGTTCTCTCTCAGGCACTCATGCCTGACAATTATTTGTCGTTATTGCCAATTCAAGATAAATAGAAAATAACAGAGGAATGGAACCAGGACTCAAAGCCCATGCCAAGCCCTTGGCTGTGTTACCATGATGTTTGCTTGTGTGTCACATGGGAAGCCACATGTCTGGCCAAGCCTGGGGGGTGTCAGCTGCCCTGGGAGATGAGTGAGCCAGGTTCTGGCCTGGCTGCTGTGCTGCCCTGACCACTTCTCATCTCTGGCCTCAGCTTCATCATCTGTGAAATGGGGCAGTGGTGCTAGATTATTCTGCCATTTCACGGAGAGTCCAGGCCATGCACCTGTCAGGTCTGCCTGCCCTCCTGGTCTGTGTGTTTGGGCTGCAGCAGTGAGAGCAGCTGTTTACTGTCCTGGTGTGCCTGGAAGAGATGTCTTCTAAGCACGGGCACCAGGAATGGTCAAGCATGGAGGATACAGGTGGTGATATCCTAGAAAGTGGGCCGCTAAGGCGGGAAACACAGGCTGGGGGAGAGGAGGGGAAAGCCAACGGATGCAGGGCAGTGTAAGGTGAGCAATACAAACAATATAATAGATTGGTGCTTCTCAGATGTGGCCCCTGGGCCAACAGCAGCACAGGGAACTGGTAGAAAAGCAGATTCTTGGGCCCCACCTCTGACCTGCTGAATCAAAAACTCAGGGTGGGGCCAAACAGTCTCTTTTAACAAGCCCCCCAGTGATTCTGATGCAAGCTAACATTTGAGAACTAAGAGACTAGATGAAAGGAGGGGTGGATAGATGAGGCTTGGAGAGCCAGTATTTTAAAAGTCAAGAAGGAAATCGAGCTAGTGCTTGTCAATCACTTGCTGTGTCTGGTCGGAAACTGGGCATTCCTACTACATTCTTTCATTTAAACCTATCAGGATGGTGGCAAGGCCAGCCTTGTCCTTTGCTAAAGCAGATCTCAGCTGATGCAACTGATTTCACACCAAAGTCACAGAGATAGCGGCAGAGGTGGGATTAGAACCTCGGCATCTCTGGTCTGGGAGCCTGAGTATTTCCCAGCACACTAGGCTGCCTCCCCATCCACCTGCGCCTCATGTCTGCTGCCACCGTGGGCCTCTGTCTGGCTCCTCCTCTGCTCCACGGGTCACCCCAGAACTCTGCTGTGTTGTGCTCCCTCTGCAGCCAGCCATGCCAAGGGAAAAGGGGCACACCATAAAGGCAAGTGAGGGAGACCTTGGGGGCTGCAACGCAGGGTCGGGGATGGAATGTCACCTTGCATCTGCTTCAGCCTGAAGGTCTTGGGGCAGCTGGGGAGCAAGGTGCTGGCGTGACGCTCCTGAGAGCTGATGCAGCTGCCTTGCGTAGGAAGAACTCATTCGTACTCTGGGTGACAGTCCACGTAGGAAGAACTTGTGCATACTCTGGGTGACAGTCCGTAGGCATCCATTGATGCCTACCTGTGCCAAGCCCTGTGCTGGTTGCTGTGGGAGAAACTGAGGCAAGGCAAGTGTTGTTTCTAGCCTCAAGGAGTTTATGATCCAGAGCTAGAGGAACAACAAGTAACTGGGGTGAGCTGGAGTGCATGGGAGGCCAGGGTAGGTCAAAGGAGTTCAAAGAGACTCGTATGGTGATTTTAGGGGACAAAACCAAGGCTTTGGGGACAGACCTAAAGCTTTGGAGCCAGAGGGGATGGCTCAATTCCCAACATTCTCACTGACTCACTGAGCGATCTCGGATGAGTTACCTCATGTCTACAACCTGTCTCCTTAGCTATAAAATGGGTTAACAATACCTAGCTCAGGGGAGTGTTCCGTTATAGCAAGCACTCATTTTCCTTCCCTTCAGAGGATGACTTTAAGCCAGAGCAAACCAGGGAAGGCTTCCTGGAAGAGGTGACTTTTCACTTTGGCACTGAAGGATATCTAGAATTTAGTGCTTTTTCTGTCTTCTCTAAGAAATCTGTGGGTAGGCCCTAGATACATGGCATTGTCCAAGAAGAATGACCTTCCCAGCAGCTATAACTGTACAAATAAAATCATGTTGAGAGGAAGTCACTTTCTTCAATCTGGAAAATTTGGAAGGTTATTTTTTGGACGTAGTTTAAAATCCTGTTGCAAAGGGCAAAGCCAGGCGGCCAGTGCGCACTGCCAGGAATCGTCACACTGAGGTTCTCTCTATGCTGCTTTTTCTTGCAGATGATGCAGTTTGCTTGGCAGAGCTATAAGCGTTATGCAATGGGGAAAAATGAACTCCGTCCACTAACAAAAGATGGCTACGAGGGTAACATGTTCGGTGAGTCGATTCAAACCACTTTGATATCGGGAGGGACCCACCGCCCCGCCAGTGGCTGAGTGGAATTTTACTTTTGGCTTTTCACCTCCTGAGTTGTGGGGGCTCCACAGTTCTCCAGATCTGGGGCCTCCCAAGTCTGTGTTTCCTCTGGGCTGTTCAGGCTTCTGAGTCCTCCTAGATTTAGGGGGAATCCTCTGTGCTTCTCTCTAGCCTTACAGACTGCTTTGTATGAAATTATCATTTATTTTTTAGAGTGAAGAAACTTGGAAATGGGAGTAGGGATAGTGAGGGATGGAGATTTGTTTCCGTGGAGGTTTGGAGACCTAAAGGACACAGAGGACCAGGTTTAAATCTACTCCTCTGGAGTGTGGCTGTGAAATGGTCTTGGATGTTTTCGTAGATTGCTGAACACATATCTGATGGGGCTGGGTACATGCTTTTTAGAGTCAGGGCGGAGGGCCGGGCGTGGTGGCCTTCACCTATAGTCCCAGTCACTTGGGAGGATGAGGTGGGAGGATCCCTTGAGCCTGGGAGTTCAGGTCCAGCCTGGGCAACATATTGGGACCCCATTTCAAAATGACAACAGCAGCAAAAACAAAAGGGTATAGAGTCACGGCTCACAAACTACTCAGAAGCCAAGTGGAGCAGCCGCACATCAGGAGCAGGGGCATGGGGCATGGGGCATGGGGCCTGCTACTGTCTGGCAACTCGTTGTATTTTATCTGCAGCCGCACTTGCTGGTGTCTTTGTCCTCGCCCAGCCACAGGACTCTCCTAACCCAGAGCCTTGGGAGTCTCTCTCTGTGGCTCAGAGGGACTGCAAGGTGCCTTCTTGTGGGCATGGCCTCAGATTCCAACCCGTGCAAGTTGCCAGCCCCCTTGTCTGCAGCCTGGCGTCTATCTCCCCTGAGGGACAGGAGTGGTGTGGGGCTGGAGAGGGGCAGTCCCGTACCTGGATTCCTCACCCCTTACAGATACAGGCTTCTGAAGTCAGGAACCAAATAACTGAGTCTGAGATGGAAATTCCCAGGAAAATCTTCAAGGCAAATTTACAAGGGATATCCCCCCATCACCCTTATCGTGTGCAGCCCTATCAGAGGTGTCCATGTTATGGAAAAAGTGACAGCAATCTGTCCTCCTCCCCTTCACCAGTCAGATCGTCACCTGTCTGGCTGTTCAGACATTTCACTCCCCTTGCGGGAAGTGGAGTGTGGACTGGGGTAGCTTTATGTATTTATTTTTCTCATTATCCCAGGAATGTATGGGGAAAAGGAAAGTATCAAAAAAGTGCAAATCAGGCAAAAAAAATAACCTGTTCTGCTCTGTAGATGCAGCCTCCATTGACATCTTTGCTTATTTCCTCTCCATCTTTTCTTCTTTCTGCTTTTTTTCCTTTTATGTACCATTTTATGTCCTTTCTGCTTTTTTTTTTTTTTACTTCACGTTATATCGTGTTTCCCAAAGTCATCTAAATGTTTTCATAAAGAATGTTTTAATGGTGTCTGTGATTGTATGGATATGCCATAATTCATTTAACTATCTCGCTAATGTTGGGCAAAGATTGTTTCCATTTTTTTGCTATTAAAAATAATGCATGAGTTATCTCTGTGCATAAAATTTTGTCTCGGGATGGATTTTTAGA
This sequence comes from Hylobates moloch, assembly GCF_009828535.3. Classification (NCBI taxonomy): domain Eukaryota; kingdom Metazoa; phylum Chordata; class Mammalia; order Primates; family Hylobatidae; genus Hylobates; species Hylobates moloch. The sequence continues at coordinate 23,833,701 of NW_026652284.1, forward strand.
GACGAATTCCTGAGTCAAATGGGAGGAAAAGAGATGTTTCTTTTACTTCAAATATGAATTAAAGAGGTGTATTGATTCCCATTAGGAACTTGGCTGTCTTACCTGTCTAGAACACAGAGCTTCCCCAAATATCCTACATCAGCCCTGGGGAAAGATTGCTGGTGCAGATCCCATCAAAGTTGTGGAGCTTTTGCTATTAGTATAAACAGGGACATTATCAAGAAAGCTTCCTCCTTCTCTCTAAACACAGTTTGCAAATATTCAGGGAATTGGTGGTGGGGTGGGAGGAGCTGTTGATTTCCTGAAACTGCACATAGCATGGGCGCAGCTATTGCTTATACCATCACAGGAAGCACTTCTGGGAGGGATTCCATTTTGTAAAATTCCTCAGGGCCTGGGATTTAATTCTCAACCCTCTGGCCCCTTTCCAGTCATCAAGCCTGGTGGCGCATGCTTGAGCCGTCTGGAATAGTGGAAAGAACCTGGAGTTAGAATCAGATGACCTGGGTGCAAGTCCTCACTCTGTCCTGAGCTGTGTGGCCAAGTCCAAGGCACTTAACCTCTCTGGGCCCCTGTTGGTTCATCATTCATACTGGGACTGCTAGAAGGATATAAATGAGTATGTACGAACAAGCAAAGGGCCATGTCTACATGAGTGATTTATGATTTCTGTTGTAATAAATGAGGTTGGCAGTTGTCCCAGTGAGCCCGTGGCAGGCTCTGAGGTCCCTTGGGTTGTCTGTCTCAGGAGTGGCCTTGGCAGGGCCCAGGGAGCCCTGTCATCCAGTACCTGTAGCATTCCTAGCAGTGAGGCAGAGCCTTCCCTCTGCAGCCAGCAGATCAGCCGCAGTGGGCGGCTGGCACCTGGGAAAGGGAGATGCATGAGGACCAGGCATTGGGCGGGGAGAGCCGGTCTTGATTGACTCCTTCACTCCATATGTAACTTGTTAGGTGCCAGTTCCTGGTGCTGACTGCTGGGGATACAGGGATAAATGGGACAGCAAAAGTTCTACCAACTCTGCCAAGACATGCACTGGCAACCCTTCCTGGAGCCTCTTGGGGGTCTGTCTAGGTGCTCTCAGAGAGAGAGACAAGTGGGGGTGACCCAGCAAGTGCTGACATGGACAGTCCTTATGGGCTGGAACTTCCGGCAGACTTGGTTTAAATTCAGACTTTACTACTTCCTGGTTGTGTGACCTTGGACAAGTCATTTCTCTCCAAGGCTGAGTTTTTCTGTAAATTGGAACTAATGATACACTCAATCCCGGCCTAGGGACTGCCTGACAGATAGAACCTGTTTGTAGGTAGTAGCTCAGATTACTGTCACTACAAATGGGTCATAGGATACGGAGGCTTATGGGTACACACCCAAAGGATGAGGGCTGAGGGGCATTCTTGGAGCCTGAGAGGGGTTCTAGTTGGGGTGAACCCATGAGGAGCATTGAAGCTAGACTATTCCCGAAGGTAGAAGATGGACTGGCCTGAATGAAGCAGCTTGTCACCCACCTTCTTTTCTGGACTCATGGGGGCTGCTGGGTTGCATCATTCCTGGACACTTAATGTCCTCCCTATAGGCTGACCCCTGCGGACATGGGACACTGGGTGCAGTCAGGTGGCAGGTTGTGCCCATTCTGCTGTGCTGGCTGAGTAGGGCATAAGAGGAGACCCTGAGCAGCGCCCCACCCCCTGGTGCTCGGCTTGGACACGGGCTCCTACAGCCTTGTCCCCGGCCTGCAGGGCTGGCAGGGCTGTGTGCGGGGAAGGGTAATGAGTTCACACAGGTGCCTAGTTTTGCTGAGATTTACAGGAGCTGCAGCGAGGGCAGTCGGATGCCCAAGCCTGGTCTCCCGGTGCGGCACTTCACCAGGTGAATCCCCCTCCCAGGCGCCCACTTGCCCTTCCTTGAATCTGTTCTTACTGTAAGGACGAGATCTCTGGGTGAGGCGTCTCTGAAGCCATTTTCTGTGTCCTAAGCAAGTCAGTGTCAAAGTGGCTTTCTTTTTACCCACATCCGGCTCAGCAGGCCCTGTCAGATGTTCCCCAAACCCCAGTGGCCACCAACAAAGAGGATGCAGCCCACTCCTCGCCTTGTGGCTCAGGCTAAGGCTGATCTCTGCCTCTTTTTTTTTTTTTGGAGATGGAGTCTTGTTCTGTCACCCAGGCTGGAGTGCAGTAGTGCTGTCTCAGCTCACTTCAACCTCTGCCTCCCAGGTTCAAGTGATTCTCCTGCCTCAGTCTCCTGAGTAGCTGGGATTAGAGGCGTGTGCCGCCACGTCCGGCTAATTTTTGTATTTTCAGTAGAGACGGGGTTTCACCATGTTGGTGAAGCTTTTCTCGAACTCCTGGTCTCGTGATCTTCCCTCCTTGGCTTCCCAAAGTGCTGGGATTACAGGCTTGAGCCACTGTGCCCGGCACATATCTGCCTCTTTCTCCTCTGCTGAGAGGTGGCCAGACAGGGCAGTTATTGTCTGGCTGGGTGGCAGAAAGAGCATGGGCTTTGAATCCAGACAGGCCTGGGTGGAAACTCTGGGTTACTGCTTAGGGGCTGTGGAGTGGGGCAGGGGCCCCGCCTCCAGTCTGTGGTGAGGATTAGAGGAGACCTGCAAAGGCTTAGCCCCGTGCCAGGCACAGAGCAGGCACTTGATCGGGGGGTGCTGTTATTGCCATTATGTCACAGAGGTGAATTTGCAGCTTGAAGAATGCATGGCAGAGTCAGGGGAGGCAGGGGAGGAACCAGCCGTAAAGTGGCTCAGTACCCTGAGGCCCGGCTTCCTCGCCTGTAAAAGGGTGCAGATGTTGCACCTGCTGCTAGGCTTTGGGGGAATATTAAATAAGCTAGCTAAAGAACATGGACTCAGCTGGGTGCAGTGGCTCACACCTGTAGTCCCAGCACTGTGGGAGGCCGAGGCGGGTGGATCACTTGAAGTCAGGAGTTCGAGACAAGCCTGGCCAACATGGTGAAAACCCGTTTCTACTAAAAATACAAAAATTAGCTGGGCCTGGTGACGTGTCTATAATCCCAGCTACTTGGGAGGCTGAGGCAGGAGAATCGCATGAACCCATGAGGTGGAGGTTGCAATGAGCCAAGATCGCGCCACTGCCCTCCAGCCTGGGCAACAGAGACTCTGTCTCAAAAACAACAATTAAAAAGAACTTGGACTCTGGGGCCAGATGGTTTGCATGTGCACGCTGCTTTGCCACTGCATGACCTCGGGCGAGTTTCTTAACCTCTCTGGGCCTCAGTTTTCCTATCTATAAAGTGGGAACAATGATGGTACCGCCTTCACAAGATTGTTTTGAGAACAAAATGAGTTCACACACATGAAGTGCTTATATTCATGCACAGCACATAGGAAGCATTCATCAAGCGTCAGCTGCGATGAGGATGCTGCAGAACCCTGAGAACAGTGTGTGCTGCTCCCATTTTGACTGGGGTGGGCGTCCAAGCCCCGTGGACCTAGGAACCCACATGAGGACTTCAGGGCTTTCCCAGCCCTGATTCCCCCTGTGTTTTCCCCCAGCCCTCAAATGCCCATGGCAGAAATCTTGGGTGAGCAGATCATTGGTAGGCTGTGTACCTCTCACACTTTCATTTAAGCAGCTTACACTGGAACTTTTAACAGGAGGAGGTGGGGAAGCTTAGGGTTCACAATCTTGGAATAAATCAGCCTCCTGCCAATGGCCAGTGGGGGTCAGCTGGCCAACCTTGAAAGTACTTAACAGATATCCATCTTTCCAATAAATCTGTGTAGTCCGTGAGAAATTCATCCTCCCCTGGCAGCAGGGGAAATTGTCAAGGGGCACAGAGTCCTGGAATGTCACCCGTAGAGGGGTTCTTTGATGGCAAGTCCAACCCCCTCATTTAGAGTTGAGGAAACCAAGGCTCAGAGAGGGGAAAGGGCTTGCCTGGTGTGGTCCAGAATGTTAACTGGGGGACCGGGACTGGAACTCTGGTGGCCTGAGTCTCAGTGCAGCGCTCTTTGCGCCGCACACTCTGAGATCAGCTACATCGTTCAAGGCCATACTGTCAAAACATAGCTCTGCCAATCATGGCCAAGTCACCACTAGCAACTAGAAATTGAAGCGTATTAGCAGGGGGAAACTGTCTCTTAGGTGTATGATTTCGGGCCTAAGAACCCATTCCTTGCACATACATTATGCCAGGCACCATTGGTGTATTCACTCTCTTTTTAAAATATATATATATTTTTTAATTAATTCAGACAGGGTCTTGCCATGTTGCCTGGGCTGATCTTGAACTCCCGTGCTCAAGCGATCCTCTCAAAGTGCTAGGATTACAGGCGGGAGCCACTACGTCCTGCCCATAGCTGTATTCCCTTTGTCTGCCTCACAGCCGTTATAAAATCTAAATTACCCATCTTATCCCCGTTGCACAGATGAGGAGACTGAGATTTGGCAAGTTTGAGGACTTGCAAAGTCTTAATCCCAGTTCCGCTGGACTTCAAAACCCAAGCCATAAACTACCAGGCTGCCATGTCTCCCAGTGACCACGTAGGGTGGCCGTCAACAACACAGTGGGGTAGAGGAATGGTCTCTGGGTTGGTGTGTGCGCGTCCTGTACACCACTGCCCCCAGTGGAAGGCCAGGGAAGGCATGTGATTCGTGGTCAGGGTCTGCAGTCTCCCATCTCTAGGCATCATCATTTATTAGACATCAGCTAAGTACTCGGGGTCGAACAGAAGACTCAGATTTCCCTCTTTTCTTCCACCATAAGAACACCTTTTATCCGTGCCTAATAACCTAAAAACATCTACAGTTCACCCTTGAACAACACAGGGATTAGAGGCACCAACCCCCCCTGCACAGTTGAAAATCTGAGTGTAACTTTTGACTTCCCAGAAACTTAACTGCTTATTAGCCTACCGTTGACTGGAAGCTTTACCAATAATAAAAAGTTAATACATATTTTGTATGTTCTGTGTATTATATACTGTATTACAATAACATAAGCTAGAGAAAATAAATATTAAGAAAATATTAAGAAAAGGAAGAGAAAATATATTTACTGTCCATTAAATGAAAGTGGATCATCATAAACGTCTTCACCCTCATCACTTTCATGCTGAGCAGGCTGAGGAGAGGAAGTGGGGGTTGGTCTTCTGTCTCAGGAATGGCAGAGGCAGAAGAAAATCTGCGTTGGCTGGGTCTGGTGGCCCATGTCTGTAATCCCAGCACTTTAGGAGGCTAAGGTGGGCAGATCCCCTGAGGTCAGGAGTTCAAAACCAGCCTGGCCAACATGGTGAAACCTGTCTCTACTAAAAATACAAAAAAATTAACTGGGCATGGTGCTGCCCACCTGTAGACCCAGCTACTTTGGAGGCTGAGGCAGGAGAATTGCTTGAACCTGGGAGGTGGAGATTACAGTAAGCCAAGATCGCCCCACTGCACTCCAGCTTGGGTGACAGAGTGAGACTCCCATCTCAAAAAAGAAGAGAAAATTTGCGGTTAAGTGGACCCACGCATTACAAGTTCATGTTGATCAAGGCCAAATGTACTTGCAAAACATACCATTGGCTGTTAGTGTGATGGACAGAGAGGAGAATGGATTTGAGAACCAGACCAGCCTAAGTTTGAATCCTGTCTCTGCCACTTTGTGGTCATGTCACTTTGGGTGAGTTTCTTAACTTCTCTGCACCTCAGTTTCCCCATCTGTACAATGGGGATAACAACTACTTCACTCAGCAGCTGTAAGGATTAAAGAAAGTTGATGTGTGTAAAACACGTGGTGTATAGTACCTGCCCATATGCATTCATAAAATGTAAGCTGCTGTCATTATTATGTTTGGTAAAAAGTAATAATGAGAATAATTATAGTCCAAGGAAAGAAACAGTGCCTGGCGCAGAGTAGGCTTTCAGTACATTTTGTAGAATAAATAAATTGCCTAGTGCAGTCTCTGAGTGCCCTATTTTCCCTCATGCCTTTCGGCCTGGGTTTGGCTAGGTAAGGGCTGGGTCTTGCTGTGTTCTCTATTCCTCTCATCCCCTGCATCTGCCGTGACCTCTCGTCACAGAGTACGCTCTGAATCAGCAGACAGACCCTGTAAAAAGTAGCAGTTCTGCTTAGTCAGCAGATCTGATGTTCAGGCATCTTCTCTGTGCTTGTGTGGCCAAAAGTAACATCTCCCTGCTCTGAGCCAGCCCCAGGATGACCATGAGGAGCCCCAAATTGGATTCCGCCTCTGCCTCGCAAATCTCCAGTAGAACTGCCAGCCAAATCCCCATTCTGAGGGATGATTTATGGCCTGGGTGAGTTAAGAGGCAAAATGAACACAGCATGATTTTCAGATCACAGGCTGGGAATGTTCAGCCTTGGCAGAGAGAAAAATCATCTTTGCCTTGTAAACGGAGCAAATATGATGTTGAAGAGGGAATAAATCCAGGCCCCAAGATGTCATTTTTACAATTGCTTTTTGGCGTGTGACTTAGTAGTACCTTCTGCAAACTGTTCACACTCTCCCCCTCCACACACACACACACACACCAGCCTTGGTGGGTCTTTTTGTGGGGGTGAGAGTTACTCCACCAGTGTGGCTGCCTTGGAAACTGCAGATGTTGCCAGATAGATAGTTTGTGAAAACCAGCTGCTTCCCTAGTTTTCCATGGATCTCCATGTGTATTTCTGGGAGGTAGCAGCTTTGACTTCAGAGATATGCCTGGGTTTAAATCCCATCCCTAGCACTTACCAGCTGAGTGAAATTGGGCAAGTCACAAACTTCTCTGAACCTCAGTCTACTCACCTGTGAAATGGGGGGTTGGCACATAGTAAGCCTTCACCAAACATTACATTTTTTTGCTTCCCTGCAGGTATACACACCCTTCCCGGTGTATACATTTGACTTATCTGGCTGAAAATACCATAACTACTTGATGAGTTTTGGTTTTTGGAGGTTTTTCTCTGGAGAAAAAAAAATCCATAGCTCCTGGAAACTCGGTGTCGGGCTGTGTTGCTCACTGATTCTGGCAGGCCGCGGTGCACATTCCTGACCCAGGCTTTGAGTTTGTTTTGAGAAAAAGCTGTCATCAGCTTTGTAAGTGGTGAGGTTGCAATTCCTTGGATAGAATGGGTCAGGCTTAAGGGCAGCAAGCAAACCTTCCTGGTAGTCACATGCTTTGAGAGCCCTGAAAGCTCCATCCGGAGGCCAGCGGATATAAAGTCAGAGGAAACGGCTTAGGAGCACGGGTCACTGACAGCGAGGCCCTTAGCCCAAGGAAGATAAGAGAACCTGCTGTTAGACAGATGCTACGGTCCCATGGTGGTCTCCTTGTGGCCTTGAGTGACATGTGCACAATTCCTCGGCCACCTTCTGATGATCAGAACATTCCTGGGGCCCAAGGGGTGATCACCAGAGCAAAGCATGCCTCGAAATTAGCCTGCTGCAGTGTCGTGCACTCACACCACTGACCAACCACTCGCCGCTCTACACTCTGCTCTTTCCTTCTTCAAAGAGTTTTTTGCCAAGCAGTTTCTAATTAAGATGCATCTTGGCCATTTTCTTCTTCTTTAAAAGGCTTTCCACTAGCACAGAGCACAATTTATTTCTCTAGAAAATATAGTAGCAAGTTGTTGTCAAAAGAAAATTGGAGGTTAGGAGCCTTGGGTTCGTGTCCCCGCTCTGGCGCCAGCGGCCGAGTGAGCCGGCCTCCTCTGGGCCTCGTCTCTTCATCAGTACAAAGGGGTTTGCTTTCTCTCTGCCCAGGGTTCTGTGACTGCTGGTTGGTTACTAGGTTGATTTCTTTCTTTCTTTCTTTTTCATTTCGAAGTGGGTATTTGGGCTGGTCCTCTTGGAATCTGAAATTTCAGCAACAAGTCTTGTTCCTGTCAGGAGAGGAGTGAGTCAGGGTGTCTATTCCCAGAGCAAGTTGCTGGGGATGTAGGAGATGATTCATATTGAAATTGACATTCTCTCCTGGTGGCAGCGTGTTCCGCCCACTTTGCGAAGACCTTTCCTTCCTTAGAAACAAGGCTGAGCCTACAGCAACAGCCTCCTTTTCTTCTCACCGCATTGATGGCAAGCACTTGCCAAGTTTCCCAGCAAACCCTGTGACAGATAGGTATGTGCATTCCCAGAATCTCAGACTGCCAGGCCACTTGGATCCTTCGTAGCCTGCGGTCCAGTGTCTGAGGACCAGGAGGCAGGTCCTGAGAGGGCCGGGACTACCTGAGGTCAGACAGCCAGGACTGAACCCTGGTCTTCTAACTTGAGCCTCCATTTTTTTTGTTTTAAAATTACTTTTTAAAAATTGGGGTATAACTTATAACATGTCTACATTAAAATGCACTGGTCTTAAGTGCACAGTCTAATGGATTTTACGTATAGATACCTCTGTGTAACTGCCATGCAGGTCAAGATTAAAAGCATTTCCATCACCCTAAAAGGTTCTCTCAGGCCCCTCCTAGTCTGTAGCTCCCCAAGGGTAGCTGCTGTTCTTTTTTTACTTTGTTTTCTTCTTTTTTTAAATATAGACAGGGTCTAGCTCTGTTGTCCAGACTGGAGTGCAGTGGTGTGACCATAGCTCACTGCAGCCTCTAACTCCTGGGCTCAAGCAGTCCTCCCACCTCAGCCTCTGGGTAGCTAGGACTACAAGCACGGGACACCACGCCTGGCTAATTTTTTTTATTTTTTGTAGAGATGAGGTCTTGCTATGTTACCCAGGCTGATCTCAAACTCCTGGCCTCAAGGGGTCCTCCTGCCTCAGCCTCCCACAGTGTTGGGATTACAGGCGTGAGCCATCATGCCTGACTGAGTGGCCACTGTTCTGACTTCTATCACCATAGATTAGTTTTGTCTGCTTTAAAATTTTGTATTATACTGCGTGTACTCTTTTATGGTGTGCTTTTTTCGTCATTATTGTATCATGAACACTAGTTTGTTTTTCCTGTTTTTCTTTCCATTCTGTTCCTGGACATTTTTATTTTCAGGATTTGGTTGTATCATACCAAAAAGAAACCCTGTACTCAATGGCAGTTACTGCTCATTTCTCATCCTCTTTCCCCCCTTTCCCAGCCCTAGGCAACCACTAATCTACTCTCTGTCTCTGTGTAGATTTGCCTGTTCTGAGCACTTCATATAAATGCTATCATACCGTATCTGGTCTTTTGTGACTGACTTCTTTCACTAAGCATAAGGTTTCAAGGTTCATCCACATTGTAGCATGTATCATCAGTACTTCATTCCTAGTGTTATTTGGAATTGCCTCAGAATATTCCTTTGTGGATATACCACATTTTATTTGTCCATTCAGCAGCTGATAGACGTTTGGATTGCTTCTACGTTTGTTTGCTGTTACGAATAATGCTGATACGAACATTCATGTATAAGCTTTTGTGTGGACATAGGTTTCCATTTCTGTTGGGTACATGCCTAGGAGTGGAATTGCTGGCTCTTTTGGTAGCTCTACATGTAACTTTTTGAGGAACTGCCAGGCTGTTCTGTAGCGGCTGCACCATTTTAAATTCCCACCAGGGGTGTTTAAGAGTTATGAACACTTCTGTGCATGTTTTTTTGGTGGAAATGAGGAGTCGTTTATGTTGGAATACACCCAGGATTTGAATTGCTGGGTCATACTGTAGTGGTATGTTAAGTTTTAGTTGGAGGCTGCCAGATTTCCAAAGTAGTTAAACCAATTCGTAGTTCTGCCAGCTGTGTGTGAGAATTCTAGTTGCCCCATTATCCTTGCCAGTGCTTGCTATTGTCAGTATGTTTAACTTTCGCCTCCTGCTGAATGCTGCCTCTCTCATCATCAAACCCCACAATGTTCAAAGCCCCAGCTTCCTGGCCCAGAGCTCCCCTGCACTGCCTGCTCAGCGCTGGTCTGGAGATGGTCCCTGCTCTTCCTGCCTTCACTTATGGGTGATCTGGGGCTCCCACACCAGCTGCCTCAAGTGCTTCTTGCAGCAGAAGGAGCAATCGGCGAAGTCTTCCTTCACCCTCTTCTCTTCACACTCCCTGGTGCCATGGGGTGGCCTCTGTTTCCCATTCCACTGCAGCTCTGGCGTGACAGGCTTAAGGTTCTATTGAAGTAGAGCTTCTCCAGTTTGGTACCAGGATAGGGGTATTACTGGAGAAAGTGTTGACCTGGGAGTCAGGAGGCTTGGGTTCTTCAAACCCTGGCCCCACCGCTAACTCGCTGGGCAGGGATCACATTTCCTTTCTTAGCCTCAGTTTTCTGTCCTGTAGAATGGGGATGATAATGCCCTCTTACGGGATCGGCGTTGGGATTGGTATCTCATGAGACCGTTCCTTCACGTGGGTGATTGTTCAGTGCCTGCCATGTGCTACACACTGTTTAGGCACAAGACAAGTAGCAGGGAGCAAGACAGACGCTCTGTGACCCTCCCCGGCCAGGGAGGAGACGGACGCATGAATCATATTTCCAGTGAAGACCGTCCATGCGAGTGCTGTGAGGTACAGGCTCACACCAAGGGCTCCTCAACTCATTCTTGGAGGGACGAGCTTCAGAAAAGCTTATTGGGGCCGGGTGCAGTGGTTCATGCCTGTAATCCCAGCACTTTGGAGGTGGAGGCAGGCAGATCACAAGGTCAGGAGTTTGAGACCAGCCTGGCCAGCATGGTAAAACCCCGTCTCTACCAAAAATACAAAAATTAGCCGGGCATGGTGGCATGCATCTGTAACCCCAGCTACTTGGGAGGCTGAGGCAGGAGAATTGCTTGAACCCTGGAGGCGGAGGTTGCAGTGAGCAGAGATCGCGCCACTGCACTCCAGCCTGGAAGACAGAGCAAGACTCTGTCTTGGGAAAAAAAAAAAAAAAGCTTCTTGGGAAGGCTGACCTCCATACTGAGACTGGAAACATGAATGAAGAAGCATGAAGGGCTGGGCGCAGTGGCTCACGCCTATAATCCCAGCACTTTGTGAGGCCAGGGCGGGCGGATCACCTGAGGTTGGGAGTTCGAGACCAGCCTGACCAACATGGAGAAACCCCATCTCTACTAAAAATACAAAATTAGTTGAGCTTGGTGGTATATGCCTGTAATCTCAGCTACTCAGGAGGCTGAGGCAGGAGAATCACTTGAACCGGAGAGGTCGAGATTGCGGTGAGCTGAGATTGCGCCATTGCACTCCAGCCTGGGCAACAAGAGCGAAACTCTATCTTAAAAAAAAAAAAAAAAAAAAGAAGAAGAAGAAGAAGCATGAGAGAGGGATTATGGCACAGAAACACACGGGCAAAGGCCTAGACGGGAGACGTGGCAAGACCTTGGCCCCTTGGGGTCTAAAAGATGTTCAGTGTGGCTGTACTGGGTGGGGGCCATGGTAAGAGACCATCTGTGAGTGGTACTGGCATATAAATGGAGTCATAAATGCAGCTCCTGGTATTTCCTCCCCACTCCAGGTCCCAAGAGCCGGGATACCTGCCTTCTAATTGCTTTTCAACCGTCAGTCGACTCTGCCACCCAGATGAGGCCTGATCCCCATCACAGAGTGTGGGCGTCTGGCATATGGTCTCTTGAGTTACTTCTAGGTCCTAAAATAGCAGGTGATTGGGCCACTACTGGGTGTGTTTCATCCTGGCTGATGACAGCCTGCTGCAGCCAGGCAGACAGCAGGGTCAGCCCTGGAGACAGAGGTGCTTCATGGGTCACAGTGGCCCCATGCTGGCCCCCCAGCCAGTGGAGACTGAGCCACGGCCACCTCTCTGGAAGGTGGGAGCCAGGGCTTCACTTCCCGCTGCCACTCGGGGCCTCTGAGGCAGGCAGATCTGTTTCCAAGCTCCACAGACAGCTGTTCTCCCAAGCATAAACGGTCAGCATGAGAACTATGCAGGGATCAATAGGAATTGTTGAAAAATTCTGAAAAGAGAGCCTGGAGGAAGACAAAGAGCCCCGGAAGTATGTTGTCAGCACGATTTGGTGCTAATACTCAAGTTTGTTTTTCTTTTCATCAAGTCTGAAAGGCAGTTGGAAATCCACTGCCCTTGTTTTTTTGTTGTTGTTGTTTTTGTTTTTAATGACTGGATAAAGCACAATTGCATTTTCTCCCCCAGTAACTTTGAATTCTGGGAATAGACCATGTGGGGATAACTGCTGCTGTCTAATCCCTCCGATGGCTGCACAAATGTTTAGGACCGGGAGGAGAGGAGTCAACCTGGCTCCCTGCCTTCCTTCCAGCACACAGGGCGTGGCTCCCAGATAATGCTCCTCCTGAAATAGCAGTTGCCCAGAAATGCATCTGGAGATTGTTTTGCAACAAGAAACTGACAGTGCATGGGGACGTGGAGAATTTATTTGAGTAATTTCTTCAGTTTCCATTCAATTCTGCAAGTTTGTCCTGAGGACCTTCTCTCTACCAGGCTGGGAGCTGGGAGCGGAGTGGGGCAGAGGATGTGAAAATGAGCAGAACACAGTGGGCTCCTCGGAGAGAAGACACAAGCCATCCCCCTGTGCCACCAGACACGATGCCAGCCTAAGGAACACATCTACGAGAAAGTGAGCATTTAAGAAGAGAGGCTTGTCATACTCCTCGAACTCTTTAAGTGTCTTCATAAAGTTCCCCACAGTTCACTGCCAGGGAATCACACAGATACTAGAATTTGAATGGAGGCTGGGAGGAGGTGGGCTGGGGTGGTAGATTTTGACAGACATCAGTAAATTTCTCTGTGACAGGTGGGGGGACAGGCCAGGCCAAGCGTAGGAGGCCCTGCTGGGCTGTGTTAGTGCTGCAGATGGGGTTGGGGTGGGAGGCGGGGAGTGCAGGCGTGGAGGGAAGAGGCCTCTTGGGGCATCCGGCACCAGCCAGGCACCCCCCTAGATGGCAGTCTGCATAGGGCTGACTTCTCCATTAGGCTTGGCGCCTTGGGCCCACAAAAATGTTTTCATTTTAATTTCTTTTAAAATCCAAGGAGAAAAAGCGAATATAATCATGAAGCCAGCCTGGATTATATCCATCTTTATGCCAATGCAATTGTCAAGGATCATTTTTAATATTTTTTTATGGAGGAAGGGGCTGCACAGGCACCGTTGCCAGGGCCAGAAGAGTCATCGTGCAGCCCTGCTCTTGGTCCTTGGCTTCCTCCCCAGCCCGGGGGCCTGAAAGCCTGCGCCTGCTCAGACTCCATGGGAAGGGTCCCTTTGCATTGTTGTCACAAAAGCTGGCAAATAAACCCACTAAGAACTCGAGTTCTAGTGCTGGGCAGGAAGGGCATAGGCATGGGTGCCCACCGGCTTGTGCAGACCCCTTCCTGTGAGTTTCATGTGTTGCTTACAGTAACTCTGACGTGAGTGTCGTTCTGATGAGGAAACTGAGGCTGAGAAGGAGGTGACTTGCCCAGGCCTGCACACCTGGCAAAGAGGCATGCAGCAGGTCACAGGCAGGCTCGTCTGCCTCCAATGCCCACGTTCCCTGTTTCCTCTGCCTCAGGGACTGGGAGCTGCCCAACAGGCAGGACCTCCCATTCAACTTACCTTGTGCAGCAACACATGGTATCAGCCCAGGTGGCACCTTTTGGGGTATCTGGAGATGATAAATGGCAAAACAGGGTCTGTGTGTGTGCCATTGATTCAAAGGGTGTGCGATGTGCCTCTGTTGACCCTGTTCATCTTCATCCCTCGTGTCCCTCCTCCCTTGTTAGGCTTTAAAAATAAAGCCATGATTTGGAGCAGGGGCTCACGCCTGCAATCCCGGCACTTTGGGAGGCCCAGGCAGGTGGATCACTTGAGGTCAGGAGTTCAAGACTAGCCTGGCCAACATGGAGAAACCTTAACTCTGCTAAAAATACAAAAATTAGTCGGGCATGGTGGTGCACACCTGTATTCCCAGCGACTTTGGAGGCTGAGGCAGGAGAATCGCTTGAACCCGAGAGGCAGAGGTTGCAGTGAGCCTAGATCTCGCCACTGCACTCCAGCCTGGGCGACAGAGCTAGATGCTGTCTCAAAAAATAAATAAGTAAATAAAAGTAAAGCCAAATTAGTTAGTTACATTCCCCAAACCAAGGAGGATAAAATCCCAAACACCCGAGAGGAGGCTAATGCATGACGATCGCCGGCCTAAGAGGATGTCCCCATGGGGCTGCTTAAAAAGAACTTGAGCACCCAGATGGACCAGGGCAAGCCGCTTCTCATTCTTAGCCAGAGCTGACAGCGGGGCCCACATTGCCCCTGGCAGTGTGGCTTCATCCGAAGGGCCTTGAATTCCCAGGACATGAAACTCGCCCAGATCCAGATGTAAGTACAAAAGTGGGTCCCACAGTCAGTGGAGAGGTGCGCTCCCTGGGCTCCCCCAGGCTCTGAGGGTCAGGGCTGCAGCTCTTCCTCCTCCTCCAAGGAGCAAAGCCAGGCAGCTCCTCAGGGCCCATCCCCCCAAAACATCCCAGAGTCTACAGCTCAACTCACTGAAATGGGGAGGAAGCAAAACCCTGGAGGGAGGATCCCAGGGATTTGAAGCAGTTAAACAGAAGCACAGGCTTTTTGGCACCAGGGGGCCTGGTTCACCATTTTCTGGCTGTGTGACCTGGGGCAAGTGATTTCACCTTTCTGTGCCTCAGTTTGTTCTCCTGGAAAAACAGGAATTATAGTACCTACCTCATAGGGTAGTTGTGAAAATCCAATTAGTTAATACATTGTGAGGGGTTAAAGTAGTACCAATAAATAGCAGCTGCTGTCATCATGATTACCATTATCTTTATCATTAGTGTTGTCAAAGCTGCCCGGGGAAGCAGGAGAGTTGGGCAGCATCTTTGCCGTGCCAGTGACTGCCTATGTAGCGTTGGACAAATCACTTTCCTCACCCTTCCCTGGGACTCAGACTCTGTCTGTGAATTGATCAGTTTGGATGAATTTGTGCTGCTCTTCACCAGGAGAAAGCATCAGAATTGCCTGCAGGGCTTTTGCAAATGTAGACTTCCATGTTCCGTCTCCAGAAATTCTGGTTCATTGGGTCTGGAGCTGGCCCAGGGATCTGCATTAAAAATAGCATCTCCGTTGATGGTTCCGATGCACAACCCAGGTTGGGAGCCACAGTTAACCAGGTTAGGATCCTGAAGTGATTGGTCCCCTTCCCTCACTCCCATTAGCTCAGGTGGCATTTTAGCAAAGGGGAAGCTCCTGCCCTCTCTGTGGGTACTGAGGCTGTTGCCTGGGTGGGGGTCCCACTTTACTAGGTGTGGCAGGTCACCAGTTCCACAGGAAGCAGTGGTGGCTGCAGAACAGCCCTGAGGCGTGAGTGGAGCTGGCACATCTAGGAGTTTTCATTCAGCAGATGTTTGGTGAAAGTGGGATCTGTAGGCTGGGTGTGGTGGCTCATGCCTGTAATCCCAGCACTTTGCGAGGCTGAGGTGGGCAGATCACCTGAGATTGGGAGTTCGAGACCAGCCTGACCAACATGGAGAAACCCCGTCTCTACTAAAAATACAAAATTAGCTGGGCGTGGTGGCACATGCCCATAATCCCAGCTACTCGGGAGGCTGAGGCAGGAGAATCACTTGAACTTGGGAGGTGGAAGTTGCAGTGAGCCAAGATCGTGCCATTGCACTCCAGCCTGGGTAACAAGAGCGAAACTGTTTAAAAAAAAAAAAAATAAAGTGGGATCTGCAGATGGGAGCAGAACAACTGTGAAAATGAGGTGTTCTCTGGCCATGCGATACCTGGGGGCTAATCCTACCTTCAAGGTATCACAGGAGATTCTCTGCACTGCTTCTGAAGTGTGGTTGAAAGGGGCTGAGGTGTGGATGGATATCATGTCTGGTGTCCTTCATGGCCACCCAGAAGCTTTTGGATGCTTTGGGTAGGACAAACCTCCAAGGAGCTTTCGGGTCACAAAGGGCTCACCTCCCTGGGCACTGGCGGGATCCGTCTGCCCAGTTCCTGGTTGCCCAAGCCCATCCCATCATCCAGCCTGCCCACAGACGCCCCTGCCACATGTGCCTGGCTGCCTGTCCCTTCATTTCGGCTCCTGTCTCTGCTCGTCTCCCTGATCAATAGCAGCCAGCCAGGAAAGCAGTCCCGCAGTGTTTCAGGCTCACTCCTTTAATCTCTCCCGAGGCTGTGAACAGCCTCTCTCTAGCCATCCAGCCGCTTTATCTTCCTTCCTGCCCCCAGTCCTGCTGCTGCCTTTGTGAGATAAGTTGGACTTGTGTTTCTGTCTTTGGAGAACAGCTCTGCAGTAGAGATGGCTTCCTGAAGGCAGGAGCTGCCTCTGAGCTCTGCCCCCAAGCCAGCCTGGGGCCTGCAGTACAGATGCTGGGAATGGGCGGCTGACAGAACCAAGTCATATCCTATCCTTAGACCCAATCCTGGACAGCAGGACCACGTGGCTCCCAATGTGGAAATAAGAGGGAAGCAGTAGCGACATCTGGGCATCACTTGGCAGCGTGGCATTGGCCGCTCAGCACGTGCTTGCTAGAGAATCCCTGATGGCTGTTATGGCTTACACGTTTAACCACTTCCCTTTGGCACATGTCTAGAGGTGCTGGGTAAGCATCTTGTCAACTTTAACACAGCTGACAAAGTTATGACACCAAGAATGCTTAGACTTTGCAGTTTTCCCTGACCTCCGGCTGATCCTGTTAAAATGTCTCTCCTTCCGGAGAGCTGATTTGTGCCCCCAAATTTTCTCATCTCAGCAGGCAGGGTCTCTTCGCCAGGAAAAAGAGAAATCTGTTGTCATCCAGATACTCTGATTTAGCATTATCTGAGAGGAAGGCATGTTTCCTCTCTGGTTTGTTGCTGATTTTCCAGTTGGTTTCCGTGGGATGGAGCCATGGAGAAGGATGCAGGAGGATAGCTGGAGACACTTGCATTTTTAAGCTCCTCTCCTCCAATGCAAAGCCTTAAAATGCGTGGGATTTTCCCTCTTGTTAAGGCTGCGGTCTTCATGCCTCTTCTCAGTTGGAGAGTGATAAAGTTTGAACAAATCCCTTTATTTATGTCGGAAGTATCTGAGTGTGAAAATCCTTTTCTACCCTTAAAATTACTCGATCCATTTTTTTCTTTTTTTTTAAGTGATCAATTTAATGCATGCCCATTATAGTGTAATTAGGAATTACAAACAAGAACCAGAAGGAAAAGTTGCTGAAGTTCCACTACTGTGTATCCCTGCGGATGTGTTCCCATACAGATGAACAGATATAAATCTGTATTTTGAAAAAAAGAAAGGAAAGAGCAGATATGTATTTCTGCATACACAGAATCATTTGATAAATGCTGTCTTGTGACCTGCAGTTTCACTTTTCAGTATTTTGGAATCTTCTGCCCCTGTCAGTAAACACCTGAAGTGTCATAGTCGATGACTGTCCAGTATTCTATCATATGGATGGACTGTTGTTATATAGTCTATTATATTGTATTTACTGGACATTTAGGTTATTTCTGATTTTTGGCCAATCTAAGCGATGGTGAGATGAATGTCCTAATTTGGTTCACTAATCTTTACACATTTCTCTTAGTGTTTTCTTAGGAAAAGTTTTTAGAACAGGACTAGCTAACATTTTCAAGCATTTACCATGTGCCACTCTGCTAAGTGCTTTAAATATATTATCAGTCAGGCATGGTAGCTCACACCTGTAATATAAACACTTTGGGAGGCCAAGGCAGGAGGATCATTTGAGGCCAGGAGACCTTGAAAGTCTACGGCATAGGGAGACCCCGTCTCTACAAATATTTAAAAATTAGTTGGGTATGGTGGCATATGCCAGTAGTCCTAGGTATTCAAGAGGCTGAGGTGGGAGGATCACTTGAGCCCAGGAGTTTGAGGCTGCAGTGAGCTATGATTGCATCACTGCACTCCAGCCTCAGTGACAGAGCAAGACCATATGTCAGATAAATAAATAAATAATCTATTGAATCTTACACATGATTCTATACAGAAATATCCACATTTTACAGATAAGGAAACTGAGTCACGGAGAGGTTGGGTACCTTGTTTGGGGTCACACAGCTGGCAAACTGCAGAGCCAGTATTGGAACCCAAGCTCTCTGACCCCAGAAGCTTCTGATGCAAAAGGTTAGGTCTGTTTAGCCTCACTGCATGGTATAAGGATGCCTGTCCCTGGCTTCCTGTCCTCCTGCTCTTTACCTTGTGGTCTCCTGGAGTCCTCTCACACCCACACTTGCATAACAGGAACAGGGAAGGAATAATCGGCAGTGTTTGTGCCATGCCTGAAGGATCACAAAGCATTGTCCCACATGACCCAGATGTGCATCTAGCACCCCTTCCTGGATTCTCATCCCTGGCAGGTACCTTCTAGGGAACCATCCAGAGACAAGAACATGTGGCCACTGGAGACCTGCCTTAGGGGAGTTGTGGGCGTGTTGGTCAGGGCTGGGCCAAGGTGTGCTGGGAGAGTCTGTTCTCTCCCTAGACCAGGTTCTTTACAGAGACTGGACTCTGGCTGGGGGGAATCCTTGCAGGCCATTCTAGGGAAAGTTGGACATGTGCAAGGCAGCCTGGGAGTCTGAGTCCTCAGCAGAGAGTGTTCTGGGAAAAGAAGAATGCTGAGTGAGATACAATGCTAGACGGGGGCTGTGGGTGATTTACTTGGTGGGCCAGGGCCCTGAAGCGGGCCACCTGTTTTGCACAGACTGCTCACCTGCAAGCACTAAGACAGGCTTGTGGCCCAGAGGTAAGAGCAGAGCCCTCCTCTCATGACCCTACTAGGCCTGGCTCTTTGTCAGTGGCTCTGTCCTTTGGGGATAATCAGAGTTCCAGCTGCCTCTGCCATGGGGAACAGGGTGTGGCTGGTTCCAGTACACAGGCAGAATAAGGCATACCATCTCCAAGCAGTAGGGGCTGTAGGATTCCCACCTTAGTTGCCTTGCAGGGCATGTCTTGGCCCAGCAAAAGAGACAGAATGGGGAGGGCTTGCCCTCCGCTTGGCCCAGTATCTCTTCCCGATTTATCCATAGATTGAGCTTGATGATCCAGACTCATATTCATTCAACTAATCACATGAGTTATTTCTGCAATTTGGGTCTTCAAATAAGTACACTTGGTTGCTGAATATGTGATCAGCCACAGATTTCTTATTCTTTAAAACCCAGGGAGCAGAAATGCCAATGTATAAAGCCATGAGCACAAGGCAGAGATTTCCAAAGCACTGAAATCAGACCATTCAAAGTGCTGGCCCCTGGACTTCCCGTCAAGCTGCCACTTGGCCCATCAGTGCTCTGTGCAGAGCCCAGGTAGGGGGGGGCTCTATCTGTAAAACCCAGGGAGGAAGGCAATCAATACATAATCTTTTCACATTCTTTTTACTTAACAAGAGAATTGGTTTGCCTCTGAAGTAATTTGATCTGGAGGAGAAAATGCATTTGAGGGCTTTTAAAGGGTGCAGACCAACTGGGAAAGGCTACTGCAGGCCTTGAGGTTGGGAAGGTCAGCTTCTGTTATTCTGCTCTGAGCTTTGCTGTAACCTTGAACAACTTCCCCTCTTCCTCCTTATCATCAGGGTCCCTGGTACAATGAACCAGCCACTGGACAGGACTTACCATTCATTCATTCATTTGTTCATTCAGCAAGCCACTGTTGAACCACTACAGAAATCCAAGTAGTGGATTAGGCCCTGGGGATTTCAGAGATTAAACCCGACCTGGATCTGCATTTACCTTGCTTGTAATGTCACATGGAAGACAGCTGCAAACTGTTAAAATGCAGGCATGGGAAACAAATATTGGGAGTAGAAAGGAAGGGTCTGTAGTCTCTGTTTTGTCACTCTATGAGGAACTGCCTGGGGCAAGGATTGTGGCCTCTGCTCCTATCTGGGGGAGGCTAGGATGGACCCTGTCAGGAGTCATGAACTGGCTGTAGAAGAGCAGGTGTTTGCTCATCTTGTTTCCGGAAAGGGGTCCCAATCCAGATCCCATGAGAGGGTTCATTGGACCTTACACAAGAAAGAATTTGGGGCGAGTCCAGAAAGTGAACGCAAGTTTATTGAGAAAGTAAAGGAATAAAGAATGGCTGCTCCATGGGCAGAATGGCAGCATGGGCTGCTTGACTGAATGTACTGACAGTTATTTCTTGACCATATGCTAAACAAAGGATGGATTATTCATGAGTTTTCCAGGGAAGGGGTGGGCAATTCCCTGAACTGAGGGTTCTTCCCTTTTTTAGACCATATAGGGTAACTTCCTGACGTTGCCCAATAGGTCTCAGCTTCATTCTACCCAGTCCCTATTCAAAATGGAGTTGCAGCCAGGCACAGTGGCTCACGCTGAGGCAGGCGGATCACCTGAGGTCAGGAATTTGAGACCAGCCTGGGCAACACGGAGAAATCCTGTCTCTACTAAAAATACAAATATTAGTTGGGCAGTTGCTGCGCTCCTGTAATCCCAGCTACTTGGGAGACTGAGGCAGGAGAATCACTTGAACCTGGGAAGTGGAGGTTGCAGTGAGCTGAGATCGCACCATTGTACTCCAGCCTGGGCAACAAGAGCGAAATGCTGTCAAAAAAAAAAAAAAAAAAAAAAAAAAAAAAAGCCACTGGCTTGGAAAGTATCTGAGAAATTCCCTGGTAAATTTCATTCCACTCCAGCTGGGGTCTTGGCACTTGCATTTTCCCAAGCCCAGCCCCAGGGACTGTCGGAATCCACAGATCTACAGGGATGAGACGTAGCTGATGCCCACCGCCATGCAGGAGCCTAAGACCTACTAGGCTGAAAGTCACCCCAGGGCACTAAGCCGGGGAGGGTTGAAGGGGGTGGAAGATCATCAGGGAGAGAGTAGGTTTTCCTATTTGAGAAGTGAAAGGCGGTTTGAACGGCTGTCCTCCATGCCTTGGATTGTAGGTGGCATTTACTGCTCAAGAAGAAGGGACACTCAGAGACCTGATGCAGAACACAGAGGAGGCAGTAAGACCAGCTAAGCTGGGTGAGTTTAGGGAAGTCCAGCAGGGACACCTACTTATTTTGCAATCATAAAAACAGCAGCTCCAGGCCCTCAATGCTGGCATGTAGTAGGTACTCAATAAATGTCTGCAGAAGCAATGAATGAGTCCTGTGAAAAGTAACAGTACTGAATCAAACCAGTGTTCTGGGAGGCAGGCACACAGATATTTCTTGTCCACCCTAACTCTCCAGCTCCAAAGCCCATGCTCTTACCCAGGGCTCTGTGAGCCCTATTCAGTTGTGTTAATCAGATGTGGCTGCATCGCCTCCCCACCCTCTTGGTTACAGTAAATGTCCTTTAAGTTGCAAGGGCCTGGGGTGGCAGGGGTAGAGGAGTGCATGAAGATTCCAGTTGCTCTACATCCTCACCAATGCCTGATACTGTCAGTCTTCTTAACGTTAGCCTTTCTAGCAGAAGGAAACACTATATATATATTTATTTTGTTTTTTTGAGATGGAGTCTCACTCTTGTCGCCCAGACTGGAGTGCAGTGGCACAATCGCGGCTCACTGCAACCTCTGCCTCCCGGGTTCAAGCTATTCTCCTGCCTCAGCCTCCCGAGTAGCTGGGATTACAGGTGCCAGCAACCACGCCCAGCTAATTTTTTGTATTTTTAGTAGAGACAGGGTTTCACTGTGTTGGCCAGGCTGGTCTTGAACTCCTGACCTCAGGTGATCGGCTGCCTTGGCCTCCCAAAGTGCTGGGATTACAGGCATGAGCCACTGCTCCCAGCTGGAAACAGTATATTCTTGTTGAGCCCCTGGAAGTTTATTTATGTACTCACTCTGCATTTTTGTTCAATCCATACTCCAGCTAAGCGCTGGAGAAAACAGAGGTGAGTAATCATTGCCTGTTCTCCCACTGGCATGGGTCGGACAGCTGGGGTGGGAATCCTGCTCTGCCGCTTCCTAGATTTATTGATCTTGGGTAAATTAATCTCACTAAGCCTTTGTTTCCACATCTGTAAGATGGGGTTGGTACCTCAAACAGGTGTTGTGAAGATGAACTGCAATGTCATATGTAAAAGCCTGGCCTGCCCAGGCATTCAGTAAATGTTCACTGTGCTTGTTGTTATTCATTCCTTTTGCCTGCTGGCTGACAAATGGTAACAGGCACCAAAGGTTTAAGAAAGCTGTGTCAGAACAGAACTTAATAATAATAGTTGCTAACATTTATTGAACATGTACTGTGTGCCAAGTGCTATTCTAAGTACCTTTTATAGATTACTATTAATATTAAAAATCCTATTGATTTCTGTAATTTTTTACAGAGTGGGGAAAGGCTACTATGGTTTGATTTTCATGGAAACACTTGGTTGTAAATTGTGGGGACCCAGTGGCTTTCTGGAAGCATGATTCTAGAACCTCAGAGGTAGCAGGATAGGAAATAGCGAGATAGACATTCCCTTTTCGTGGCTGCTCAATGACCTTCAAGTACCTGCTGCTGCCCTTTGTTCAGAACCTGAAGGCTGATGACTTAGTAAAGATGAAAACAATGAATTCTTAAAGAAAGGTCAAGGTTGAGTATAGTTGATGGGACCCTGGGTGAGTGGTTTCTTACTTGGACTCTTGCATTGGCAGCTGTGGTCTTAGGGAAGGTCTCTCCCCTCTCTAGGCCTCCGGGTCCCCACTTGTTTGGAATGCTGAACTCATTGCATCAACTAGCGGTTGCTGTGTAACAAACCACCCTGAAACTTAATGGCTTAAACAAAGACCATTTATTATTTCTTGAGTCTGTGGGTCTTGGCTAGGCTAGGATTGGTCTAGGATGGCTTTGGTTAGATGACTCAGCTCTGTTCCATGTGGACCTGGACTTCTCTCATGGCAGAGATAGAGTCCAAAAGAACAGACAGAAGCATGCAGTCTCTTAAGACCTAGGTTCAGAACTGGCACACAGTCACTTGCTCTGCATCCTGTTGGTCAGAGTAAGTTAATAGGCCAGCCTGGACACAAGGAGTGAAGACAGAGACTCCATCTCTTGGTGGGAACAACTGCTAAGTCTCATGGCCAAAGTCAGGGCTACAGGAAACCAGGAACATTTTTGCTTCTATCACACCAGACTCCTTCCCACTCAGACATCTCTAAAGTCAAATCGCTAATGGATGGGTCAGTGTGGGAGAAAGAAGTCGAATTCTCATCTCCTTAGGCCAAAGCTGGACATGCCTTTCCTGGGTTTGAGATAAATGGACCAGATACCTGGTCCCTGTTGGTGCTGAGCTCAGCTCCGTTTGATCAAATGGACAGAACTAAAGGACATATTTTTATTGAAGCACTCATTCTGCATGTATTGAGCACCACTGTGTGCCAGGCCCTGCTCCCTGCAGCCCCGCCCCTCCCCTGCATGCTGAAAGCCTGCCCCGGGCCCCGCCTCCTCCCCCTGTGCGTGCGCAGCCCAGGCCACTGCTTGTCTTGGTGGGAGGAAGTGATCAGTCTTTGCAAGCTGTGCTGTCCCGTGTGTGAAAGAGGATACTTTCTGTATTTTACTAAAAGATTCCTTTCATTCAGATTATGAGACAGAATTGGGAAATTTAAAAATTTGGTCTTTAAGAACAGATGTGTAAACAGCTTTCAGGAATGTTTGTTCAAATGGACTCACAGTGAGTGTGTCAGGGAGCGCCATCCCTGTGCCCAGGCCCTGCTCGTCTTGATGCAGACCACAGAGGAGGCGACAAGACCAGCTAAGCTGGGTGAGTTTAGGAAAGTCCAGCAGGACCACCTACTTATTTTGCAGTCATAACAACAGCAGCTCCAGGCCCTCAATGTTGGCATATAGTAGATGCTAAATAAATGTCTGCAGAAGCAATGAATGAATCCTGTGGAAAGTAACAGTACTGGATCAAACCAGTGTTCTGCTATGCTCGGCCAGCATCTTGGCAGGGGAGCTCTTTTGTCTGGCTCCCCATGTCTAACCTCCAGTTATAGAAGACATTTTTAGGTGGTTTGCACATATTGACGTGCCCATTAGGCACCTTGTTGATTTCACTTGCTGTAAAGTCCCTGGGGAAGCCCCTGGGTGGGCTGCTCTCAGGGAGGGTCTGGAGAGGAGATGGGCCACTTAAGGAGCTTTCCACAGCAGCCCCAGCATAGCAGAGGAAGTGAGTGAGCACATAGGCTCATGCTGGTAATCTGGGGTGGCTTCCTGGGAGAAGGGGCCTTGGCCTGTTGGGAGTGTTTGTCAAGGTGGCAGAAAGGTGAGCTATCCTGATGGTTCTAGCATGTCTAGAGGTCTTTGTGAAACTGCTTACCTGTCTTGAGTCCCTTCTCCTTGAGCAGTAAATGCCATCTACAATCCAAGGCATGGAGGACTGCCATTCAAACCACCTTTCACTTCTCGAATAGGAAAACCTACTCTCTCCCTGATGAGCTTCCACCCCCTTCAACCCTCCCTGGCTTAGTGCCCTGGGGTGACTTTCAGCCTAGTAAATCTTAGGCTCCTGCATGGCGGTGGGCATCGGCTGTATCTCTTCCCTGCAGATCTGTGGATTCCCACGGCCCCTGGGGCTGGGCTCAGGAAAATGCAAGTACCAAGACCCCAGCTGGAGTGGAATGAAATTTACTAGGGACTTTCTCAGATACTTTCCAAGCCAGTGGCCTTTTGATATTGACTTGGGATTAAACTCCCCACTGCCTCAAGATACTAAGATCATCTGTGCAGTTGTCCAATGTTTTATATTTTAGAAATACTTTGATATGAATCTTCTTGCATAATCCTTCTAACCTTACCCCTTTGAGGCTGGCCAGAGTTAGGAACTAGTCTTCCCATTTTCCCATTACAGATGGGGAAAGTGAGGTCATTACAGATGAGGTAAATAACTTGCCTGGGGTCACACAGGCCTCCTGCCTGCCTCCCAGTCTAGTGCTCTTTCTACTATATGTCATGTCCTCTCATAATGAGGTGGGGGTGGGGAGCAAAGAGATGGAGGGATGTGTTGGGTGCTTTTGTGTTACCACATTGCACCCTCATCACGATCAGGTGAGATGGTGCCATACCCACTTTACAGATGAGGAAACAGACCCAGGTAAGCTCAGTGATTTGCCCAGCATAAGCATACCAAATGGCAAAGCAGAATTCATACGCAGGTTTTGAGTCTCCACAGCAGCAGGCAGAGACCTACTTTCTAGAAACAGAGTTTATTAGGGTCCAGTTTAGTGGGTGAAACAGATGAGCAGGACATGACAGTGCACAATCTAGGCACTGGCTCTTGAAAGCAGCTCTCTGGAGGCTGGAACTATTTTGCTAGAGGCGTTTGGATGCTGCTGTCTAACCCGCAACATGGAGTTTATATAGGACTGTTGGGCCCTAAGCCTTCCTGATTCATATGAGGTCTGAAAAGAGGCCCATGAATCTGCCTCGTCACCACCCTCTGTTCAGACTGTAGGGTACACAGACACATAAATCATTATAATGCAGCCTGCACAGGTGATCAGAGGGCCATGGAGAAGGCATTCCTCGGGCTCAGTTTAACACAGCACCAGAGTTCGGACTTCGTTGGGCCCAGTGTCTGCTCTTTGCTGCCGGGAACCAAGCCTCCAGGTTCCTCATGCACTTGCAAGTGACTGGAGCTTCAGAGGGAGTTAAATCAACCTTCGTGTTTCCTGTAGCCCCTCCTCAAATAGACACCAGCTGGCATTTTTCCATAAATACCACTCATTTTTAAAAGGGGAAAAAATGTTGGTGGCGTTGAAATAGATCACACTTTAAAATGCAGCGTAGCAGAGAGTCAGTTCAAATTATTCTCTTAATAGAGTTCTTCAGAGTGAGGAAGTGATGAGGGAACATAATCACTTCTTTTGTCATGTGGGCGAAATCTGAGGACTGCAATTCGTTTGTCTGCAAATGTGTCTCTTCGGTACAAATTGCAGCAAGCAATCCATTCCCAGGGTAAATGGTCTTTAATTAAAGTCACTCAGTTGTCTTGGATGGTTAGGGGAGGAGAGGGGTTTGAAGCACAAACTAATACAAATTTTTATCCCTTCAAAAACAAAAAAGAATATATTTCTAAGTGACATTGCCTCCTTGATTTGATAATTAGGGAAAAGCTTTGTTTATAAGTAAAACTATTCTGGCTCTTATTCATGAATAAAAATGTTTGCAGTAAGACCTCTGAGAAGCAGTAGAAGAATTTCTGGACCAACCCTGGTAAAAATGCATCCTCAAACATTGATTTTTGTAGCTGAAGTGCATTATGTGTTTTGCATGAGCTTTCGAAAGCTTAGATAAATGAGGTGGCTCAGAAAGCAGATAAAAAAAATGGGAGGAAATTATACCGATCTAAAAGAAGATAAATGTCCACTAATTCTCAGATTAACATTTTAGACTCCTGTGTTTTTATAGGGGAATTTTTGCTATGCTAATAATGTGAGATTGGTTTACAATGTCACATACCAGGTAGAATCAATGAAGCTTTGTTCGAGCTCTCAGAGTCAGCTACATTCTAAAGGAAGTGGAGTTAATGCCACAAGCTGGTGGTACCCTGGCTCCCACCTGTATTAAGTGCTAGCACTACACCTAAGATGACGTATTTTAAGGGTGACATTGACCCTCAAGGTCAACTATGTTAGTTTGCACTCTCCGGGTTGCAAGATGCAAAAAAACTTAAGCCCATTTAAGTTCAATTACTAGATCATTTGATTGAAAGTCACTAGGATTAGACTTCAGGCATAGCTTGATCCAAGTCTCAAATGAAGATGGACACTCTGTTTCTTTCTCTTCCCTGTGGCCTGTTTTCACTGTCTTCATTCTCAGGTTGTTCTTCCTTGATGTGAACAAGCTGGTACAACAACTTTAGCCTGCCCAACCTGTGTCTGGTGCAGAAGAGCTAGTGCCACTCTGTTTCTGTTTAAACCCAAAATTAGTGCTGGTGAGCTTTAATTGGGCCCATGGCTCTGCCTATCCCTAACTCATCCTTATGTCCAGAGGGATGAAAGGGCTGGACTGACCAAGGCCTAGGTCACATGATCATCCCCATTGCTGGGGTCAAGGCAGTTCTACCTCAAGCAGAACATGGACTAGGAGTTGGGAAGGAGGGGAGGTGTAGAAGGTGATTCAGGGACCCGTCAACTAGAGAAAGTATAAGTGGATGCTGGGCTGTGAAACCCTAGATTTCTGCCACATCAGCCTTTCACTCCTTCTCTCAACGAATACCTAAGCACTCACAACAGACCTTGTGGACCTAGGTGTGAAAGTTACTGTGGTGAACAGAAAGGTCCAGGCTCTGCCCTCAGAGAGCATCTAGCTGGTCTTGTGCCAGGGCTTGAACCATGCCATGGTCTTTCAGCTGACTAGATGTCTTTACTGAGCACCTGCTATGTGCCAAGCCCTGGAAACAGGAAGATGAGGAAAGCCAGGGCCTCTCCCTTGAGCAGTATAGAGCAGAAGAACGATGGTGGTTTCAGGAGAGCCTGAGGCACTAAGGATGCTGGCACTTCACATCTTTCTGTGCTACTGTTCATTTTATCTATTAGGATTGGATTCTGCTGGAACTCAGGAAACCCAAAATAGCAAGCCTTAACCAAATAGTTTCTTTCTTTTTCATGTACAGGCCCAGGTAGTTAGTCTAGGACTGCAGTAGTGACCCCACCATCATCAAGGACTTAGGTTCCACCGTTTACCCTCAGTACTGGCTTCCACCTTACGGTCCAAAATGGCTGCTGTGGCTCTAGTCATCATGTCCATATTCCAGCCAGCAGGAAGGGAAAAAGAGGAAGAGAAGAGACTGTCACTTCCCTTTAAACGTATTTTCCAGAAGTCACATGCAGCACTTCAACTGAATCCCATTGGCCAGAACTCAGTCATATGTCTACACGTAGCTGCAAGGGAGGCTGGGAGATGTAGTTTTTATTCTAATGGCCATGTGCTGAGCTAAAATTGTTGCTTCTGTTTCTATGGAAATTGAAGGAGAATGGATATTAGGGGCAACTAGCAGACTTGGCCACACTCAGATCTGCCTGACAGGTCCCTGCTCTTTCTTCTGTCTGTCTCTCAAATTCAGTTTTGTTCTTTTTGTGTTGGGGTCTCACTCTGTCACCCAGGTTGGAGTACAGTGGCATGATCTCAGCTCACTGCAACCTCCACCTCCCAGGCTTAAGCCATCCTCCCACCCCAGCCTTCTGAGCAGCTGGGACCACAGGCACAACCTGGCTAATTGTTTTTGTATTTTTAGTAGACACAGAATTTTGCCATGTTGCCCAGACTGTTCTTGAATTCCTAAGCTTGAGCAATCTGCCCACCTTGGCTTCCCAGAGTGTTGGGATTACAGGCATAAGCCACTGGGCCCGGCCCTCAAATTCAGTTTTAAAGACCAGGCTTACAGACTGCCTTCCTTTATGGAGCCTCCTGAGTTTTAATCCCAGTTGGAATCAATAGCTTTACCCTTTCTAAATTTTCAAATCCACTGTATTAAAGTTTAATTTAATGCAATAAAATGTATTTCAACACCACTAAAATCGAGGTACTGAACATTTTTTTTTTTTTTTGAGACGGAGTCTCGCTCTGTTGCCCAGGCTGGAGTGCAGTGGCGCAATCTTGGCTCACTGCAAGCTCCGCCTCCCGGGTTCACACCATTCTCCTGCCTCAGCCTCTCCGAGTAGCTGGGACTACAGGCGCCTGCCACCACGCCCGGCTAATTTTTTGTATTTTTAGTAGAGACGGGGTTTCACCGTGGTCTCGATCTCCTGACCTTGTGATCCGCCCGCCTCGGCCTCCCAAAGTGCTGGGATTACAAGCGTGAGCCACCGCACCCGGCCTGAACATTTTTATATCTGAAAGTTTCCTCAGGCCCCTTTGCCGTTCATCCTTCCTCAGCTTCTGGCCTAGGCAATCACCAATCTGCCGTCACTCTAAATTAGCCTGAGCCTTCTAGAGTTCCTTAGAATCACACAGTGTGTATTCTTGTGTCTGGTTCCTTCACTCATCATGTTTTTGGGGTTCCTCCATGGTGTTTTGGCTGTCCATAGTTGCTCCTGTGTATTGCTGAGTGGTATTCCATCGTATGGATATGCTATGGTTTGTTTTTTCCATTTGGCAATTGTTTCCAGTTTGAGGCTGTTAAAAATAATGCTGCTTTGAACATTCACGAGCAGTTTTCATGTGGATATATGTGTTCATTTTTCTTAGGTATATACCCCAAAGTGGAATTGTTGGGTCATATGTTAAATTTATTAACTTTGTAAGAATTTGCTGGTTGGGCACAGTGGCTCACACCTGTAATCCCAGCACTTTGGGAGGCTGAGGTGGGTGGATCACTTGAGCCCAGCAGTTCAAGAGCAGCTTGGGCAACATGGCGAAACCCTGTCTTTACAAAAAAAAGAAAAAATTATATATATATATAGCTAGGCATGGTGGTGCATGCCTGTAGCCGCAGCTACTCGGTAAGCTGAGGCAGGAGGATTTCCTGAGCCCAGGGAGGTCGAGGCTGCCGTGATCTGTGATCACACTACTGCGGTCCAACCTAGGCAACAGAATGAGACCCTGTTTCAAAAACAGAGAATTTGCCAAATTGTCTTTTTCAAAGCAGATGTACCATTCTTTTTTTTTTGAAATGGTGTTTTGCTCTTGTTGCCCAGGCTGGAGTGCAATGGCGTGATCTCGGCTCACCACAACCTCTGCCTCCCAAGTTCAAGTGATTCTCCTGCCTCAGCCTCCCGAGTAGCTGGGATTACAGGCGTGCGCCACCACCCCGGCTAATTTTGTATTTTTAGTAGAGATGGGGTTTCTCCATGTTGGTCAGGCTGGTCTTGAACTCCTGACCTCAGGTGATCTGCCTACCTCAGCCTCCCAAAGTGCTGGGATTACAGGCATGAGCCACCGCACTCGGCCCCATTTTCCATTCTTACCAGCAGTGTATGAGAGTTACAGTTGTTCCATTTCCTCACCAACACTTGGTAAAATCAGTCTTTTTCTTTTTAAGGCTGTTCTAGTAGATATGTGTTGATATCACACTATAGCTTTATTTACACACACACCCACACACACACATAACCATTCCCCTATTCTTTCCATTATAGTTACATCAAAATATTGGTTGTTCGGGGTGTAACCTCCTATGGCTGTGTACACACTCCTCATGGCTGATTCTCATATAGTGTGATTTCCTTCCCTTTCCTATGTAACTGTTTGTTTTCTTCAGAGTTAATAATCATGCTCTTTGTTTGATGCTTAGTTTGTCACATGTTTATCACTTCTTGACTCCATGGTCTCCCCTACCTATGTAAACCTTGCAGTGTGTCCCAGCGAACTAGGTGGTACGTCAGCTTCATCCTCTTGAAGACGTCTCTCCTGGAGGCTTCTGACCTGTCCTGTTCTGGACAGTTGACCCTCTGCCTGCTGCACAGCTGCTGTCCCTGGGATATTTTTACCTCTCTCTTATTCATTTTGTTTTTAAATAGTTTTGTTGACACATGTTGTAGCATGCATCAGTATTTCATTTCTTTACATTGATGAATAATTCATTATAAATTACCACATCTTATTTATTCATTTATCAGTTGATGGACATTTGGGTTGTTTCCACTTTTTGGCTGCTATGAATAATGCTGCCATGAACATCGTGTACAGACTTTTCTATGAACATATGTTTTTATTTCTCTTGGGACCTCTACGTTGAATTTTCTGAAGAACTGCCAAATTGTTTTCTAAAGAGGCTGCACCATTTTACATTCCTATCAGTAATATATGAGGGTTCCAATTTCTCTATATCTTTCCAATGCTTATTATTATTATTACTATTGAGACGGGGTTTTGCTCTTGTCGCCCAGGCTGGACTGCAGTGGCGCAATCTCGGCTCTCTGCAACCTCCGCCTCCCGGGTTCAAGTGATTCTCCTGCCTCAGCCTCCCGAGGAGCTGGGACTACAGGTGCACACCACCATGCCTGGCTTATTTTTGTGTTTTTAGTAGAGAGGGGGCTTCGCCATGTTGGCCAGGCTGGTCTCAAACTCCTGAACTCAGGTGATCCGCCTGCCTCAGCCTCCCAAAGTGCTGGGATTACAGGCGTGAGCTACTGTGCCCAGCCCCAACGCTTATTATTTTTTATCTTTTATTTATTTATTTATTTATTTATTTATTGATTGATTGATTGATTGATTGAGATAGGGTCTCACTCTGTGCTCAGGCTGGAGTGCAGTAGCATCAGTTTAGCTCACTGCAGCCTTGAACTCCTGGTTTTAAGCAATCCTCCCACCTCAGCCTCCTGAGTAGCTGGAACTACAGGCATATGCCACCTTTCCTGGTTAGTTATTTTTAAGTTTTTTATAGAGACAGGATTTCACAGTGTTACCCAGGCTGGTCTTGAACTCCTTGCCTCAAGTGGTCCTCCTGCCTTGGCCTCCCAAAGTGCTGGGATTATAGGTGTCAGTCACTACACCTGATGTACATTTTTATTATTGCTATTCTGGTGGGTGGAAAGTGATATCTCATTGTTATTTTGTTTGTTTTTTTTTTTGTTTGAGACAGTCTCACTCTGTCACCCAGGCTGGAATAGAGTGGCGCAATCCTGGCTCACTGCAACCTCTGCCTCCCGGGTTCAAGCAATTCTCCTGCCCCAGCCTCCTGAGTAGCTGGTATTACAGGCGCCCACCACCATGCTTGGCTAATTTTTGTATTTTTAGTAGAGACGGGGTTTTGCCATGTTGGCCAGGCTGATCTTGAACTCCTGACCTCAAGTGATCCACCTGCCTCAGCCTCCCAGAGTGCTGGGATTACAGGCGTGAGCCACAGTGCCCGGCCTCGTAGTCGTTTTCATTTGCATTTCCCTAATGTCTAATGATGTTAAACATCTTTTCATGTGCTTTTTCATCCTTTGTGTGTTTTCTTTAGAGAAACGTATATTCAAATATATATTCAAATCTTTTTTTTTTCATAATTTTTTTCAAGACAAAGTCTCACTCTGTTGCCCAGGCTGGAGTGCAGTGGTGCATTCTTGGCTCACTGCAACCTCCACCTCCCAAGTTCAAGTGATTCTCCTGCCTCAGCCTCCAAGTAGCCAGGATTACAGGCACGCACCGCCATGCCAGGCTAATTTTTGTATTTTTAGTAGAGATGGGGTTTCACCATGTTGGCCAGGCTGGTCTTGAACTTCTGTCCTCTGGTGATCCACCCACCTCGGCCTCCCAAAGCGCTGAGATTACAGGTGTGAGCCACCGCACCCAGCTGCCCATATTTTAATTGGGTAGTTTATTGTTGAGTTGTAGAAGTTCTTCGTTCATTCTGGATACCAGTTCCCTATGGGACATATGATTTGCAAGTATTCTCTTCCATTCTGTGGGTTATCTTTTCTCTTTCTTGATGGAATAGTTTTCAGCACCAAAGATTTTAGTTTGATGTAGTCCAGTGTATCGATTTTTTTCTTTAGTTACTTGTACTTTTGACGTCTTAAGAATCCATTGCCTTACCCAAGGTCATGAACATAATTCCTGTGTTTTCTTCTAGAAGTGTTATAGTTTTAGCTATTACTTTGAGGCCGTGACTCATGTGAGTTGATTTGGGGTTGTGGTGTGAGGTAGGACTCCAGCTTCATTCTTTTGCATGTGGATATCCAATTGTTCCAGCATAATTTTTTGAAAAGACTGTTCTTTTCCGATTGAGTTGTCTTAGCATCCTTGTCAAAACTTAGTTGACCATAATATCAGGTGTTATTTCCGGACTCTCAATTTCATTGATCTATGTTTATTTTTATGCTGGTATCACACTGTCTTGATTATTGTAGCCTTGTAGTTTTTAAAACACGAAATGTGAGTACTCCGCCTTTGTTCTTTTTCAAGGTTGTTTTGCCTATTCTGGGTCCCTTATATTTATTTCCATATGAATTTTTTTTACAAGGGTCTTGCTGTGCTGCCCAGGCTTGTCTCAAACTCCTAGCCTCAAGCAATCCTTCATTCTTAGCCCCCCAGAGTGCTGGGATTACAGGTGTCATCTCAGTTTCCATATTAATTTTGGGATCAGCTTGTCAACTTCTGCAAAAAAGCCAGTTGGGATTTTGATAGGGATTACGCTGAATTTATAGCTCAATTTGAGGAATATTGCCATTTTAATAATACTAAGTTTTCCAGTTCATGAATATGAAATGCCTTTCCATTTATTTAGATCTTTAATTTCCTTCAACTATATTTTATGGTTTAGAGTGTACAAATTTTGCAATTATTTTGTTAAATTTATACCTAAGTATTCTATTCCTTTTTGATGCAGTTGTAAATGGAATTGTCTTCCTAATTTCCATTTTGGAATGTTCATTGCTAGTATATAAAATTACAATTGATGTATCCTACAACCTTGCTGAACTCATTCATTAGTTGTAATGGTGTTTTAGTAGATTCCGTAGGATTTTTTATATACAAGATGTGTCATCTGCAAACAGATCGTTTTACTTCCTTCTTTCTAATACGGATGCCTTTTATTTCTCTCTCTTGCCCAGTTGCCCTGTTTAGAACCTCCATTACAATGTTAAGTAGAAGTGGGTATCCTTGTTTATTCCTGATCCTGGGGGAAAGCTTTTGGCCTTTCCCCATAAGTGTGATGTGAGCTGTGAATCTCTCTCATTTTCCATCCCCTATTTGTTGGTTCCTTTGTCTCTTTCTTGGTCAGCGCCATCCAGTAGCTTCCTGGAAAAGTGTGCATAGGGGAGGGGTAAAATATTTGAGATTTTTGAAATCTGAAACTCGATTCTACTGTCATGCTTAATCAATAATTAGGCTTAACAAAGAATTATAAGATGGAAGTCATTTTCCCTCTGAATTTTGAAATTGATCCATTGCTTCTAACTTCTGACATTCCGGATGAGAAACCTGATGCCATTTTGATATCTCGTCATTTGTATGTGACCTGTCTTTTCCCTGGAAGCTTATAGGGCCTACTCTTTGTCTAATGTTCTGAAATTTCATGACGATACACCTCAGTGTAGGTCTCTTTTCATTCACTGTGCTGGGAAATTAATGGACCTTCTCAGTCTAGAAATCCATGCCTTCAGTTCTGGGACACCTTGAATGATTTATTTGATTATTTCCTCCCACCGATTTTCCTGTTTCTGGAATTCCTACATTTTGTATGTTAGACCCCTGAGCTGGTCCTCCAGTTTATCTTCTGTTTTCTATCTGTCTCTTCATTTTTGGTTCTACTCTAGAAAATTTCCTCAAGTTTGTCTTCCAACTCTTTTATTGAGTTTGCATTTCTGCTGTCAGACTGTGTATTTATTTCCAAGAGCTCCATTTTATTTTGTGAATGTTCTTCTGTTGAGCATTCTGTTCTTGTCTCACAGACGCACCATTTTCTTTAGTCTCTGATGACATTTTGTTTTTGAAGTTTTCTTCTTCCTGCAGAGTCTCTGTGTCCTCCCAGTTACCTTTCCTGTTTGTGTATATGTCCATCTCTCGTGTTAGGTTTCCCTTAAATGTTTGTGGCTCCTTGGCTGTGTCTTCAAGTTAAATGTGGGGCAGAAAAGAAGATGGTTGGGGCTCTGTGTGGTGAGTGGGCTTTGCTGACTGGTGCCTCCCAGTAGGAAAATCCAGTAGGAACTCAATGTACGTGTTTGTTCTCTAGAGCTAGTCTGGTTCTGCACAGAAAATGTTTTCATTCTCCTACCTAGCAAATGGACTCCTGATCACAGCCTTCTGATTGTGACCTGTCATTTCTCTGGAAGCTTGTAGGGCCTACTCTTTGTCCTCAACGTTCTGAGATTTCATGGCAATATACCTCAGTGTAGGCCTCTTGTCACTCACTGTGCTGGGAAATTAATGGACCTTCTGAGATCCATGTGGGCAAGAGGGCAAAGGTGGGCAATCCAAAAATCTTCACTTACCGTCTCTGCTCCCAGGATGGCACCCTGTGCCTCAGCCAGGCATCCAGAGGCCCTCTGTCGTACTCCTTTCTGAGACTCTGCCTCTGGTTTTCTGCTGGGATGAGAGGGAACGTTTTCTTGGCAGAAGCAGGAAGAGGGTCTAGGGATCTTACTGCCTTTAGGCTGACTGGCAACAAGTGCTCCTCTTATTTCACTTCCAGAGATACCCGGTGTTGCCACCAATCCTAGAGCCTTTGGGGTTTTCTAGCACAAACCTGAGTGCCTGTTTGCTTGCATTGTCATGGCTTAGGGTTCTGCTTTCTTGGCTTTGCTAAGTCAGCACTCCACATCTCTTTCCCAGCTGCCAAACTTTGTTACTATCGTCTTCTTCCCTGGTTGCTCTATCTTTGTGGATTGATGCATTATTTAAAAAATTATACCGTGGTCTTAGTGGAGTTTCTGGGTGGGAATAGAGGCTAGTGTATTCGTTGAACTCACAATCTTTAACCACGATCTCTGGCTCTTCTGTTGGGTTCCCTGAGCCTTGACAACATCATTTGTAGAGTGGGACAAAAGATCCCTTTCCTGATGTCTGCCCAGGAGCCTTTGTGAAGATTAGATGGGTTTTTGCCTAAAGATTTACCATTCAAACAGCGGGATGTATGACTCTCTATTCTAAGTGGTGCTTGGACTAAAGGATTGAGGGGTACCCTCTAGAGGCTGGGGCTGGAGAAAAGGCCAGCCTGGGCTGCGGGATACTGTATCAGTTACAAACAACCAGACCTCACTGGCATGCAGCAATAAGTGTTTAGGTAACTCAGGAGTCTTCAGAGTTCACCTGATCCAGGCTGGGCAGGCCAAACGACTGCCTACCGTTTTTTTGTTTTGTTTTGTTTTGTTTTGTTTTGTTTTGTTTTGTTTTGTTTTGTTTTTTGAGATAGAGTTTCGCTCTTGTTGCCCGGGCTGGAGTGCAGTGGCACAATCTCGGCTCACTGCAACCTCTGCCTCCTGGGTTCAAGCGATTCTCCTGCCTCAGCCTCCAGAGTAGCTGGGACTACAGGTGCACGCCACCACGCCCGGCTGATTTTTGTATTTTTAATAGAGATGGGGTTTCACCATGTTGGCCAAGATGTTCTCGATCTCCTGACCTTGTGATCCGCCCACCTGGCCTCCCAAAGTGCTGGGGTTACAGGCATGATCCACCATGCCTAGCCTATGACTGCAGATCTTAACTGGGCTCACCCTTGTTCCTGGGGGCAGCTGACTGTCAGCTGATCTAAGAGATCCTTGGCTTGGACAACTGGGCCAACTAAGCTCTGTTCCACGCATCTCTGCATCTCAGCTCTAGCTCAAATGTATTCCTGTGGAGGTGGCAAAAGGACAAGAAAGCAAGCAGAAACATGCAAGTGCTTTTTCAAGCCTCTGCGTGTGTCACATTTGCTCTCATCGGCTGAAGTTAGCCACATGTGTCTGAGCCCAGAGGAAGAGGATGCGGAGAGGCATCCTACTCAGTGGCAAAGGACATGAATGCAGGAAGGGGTAAGGAATTGGGACCATTGGTGCAAACTCTACCATGAGTGTCTAGGCATGGCTCAGGAACAGAGCACCCCCCAGCCTCGATTATTTTCCTGCAAACACAGAATATTTTGCCTAAACAAGGAACCTGGGGTTCTGCCACCCTGATTTGCATTCAGTTAAAAGAGCCAGTCCTTTACTTGCTACTGGAAGAAATGCTGCCCATCTCTAAAACAATCAGACATGGTCTCTCTGATAGAGTAGTACACTCCCCAGGCCCAGGCTGGAGCTGTAGATCACAGGCAACCGACTAAATCTGCTTAATTATTTGATTCAGTCAGAAGTTGGCTTAATTATTTTCTTGTTCTCACCTCTTTTGAATCCATTCTGGAAACTGATTATGTCTTTAACACCAGCCCAGAGATAAGCGTTTCAATTGGGAAATGTAATTAGCCAAGGAAAATGAATGTGGGAGCTGCCTTTTGTCAAAGCACCATTAAAACCCAACTCTGGTCAATACCAGTGTGGTGTGAAGACAAAAGGCTCAGTTTGCTCCTCTTGTGACTGGAGAGGGAAGGCCCAGCAGGAGGTGGGAAAATAGGTATCTTGGGATCTTAGCAAAAGGAAGCTCATTAATTCATTCATTCGGAAGCATTTCTAGGCCAGCTCTGGGATGGATGCTAGAGACGCAAAGGTGCACTGGCCACGTCCCTTGCTTCGAAAGAGTTCTCTTCTTAGAGGAGGGATTCACGCGTAATTATGTGGTCAAAGTGCTACGCGAATACAGCGGAAGGAGCCACTGATTCTGCCTCTGGGAACTTCACAGAGCAGGTTACGTTGAGCTGGGCTTTGAAGAATAAGCTGGAGTCTCCCAGGCGAGGAGGGCATTCTAGGTAAAGGGCACAGCACGTGCAAAGGCATGGTGGCGTGAGAGTACAGGAATGCTTGTTAGGGACCCACTACAGCAAGCCTGCTGAGGGCTTCATGGGTTAGCCTAGCTCTTCCTGGAATAAAGTGTGCAGCGTGTCCTTGGGCCATCCCACCTCACTTTTCAGTGCCTGGGGATCCTGCCTCGCCTCCCACTTTGCCCTCTAGATGGCATTATTAAGGATTCTCTCCCAGTGTTGGTTTTAATGGAAGTCAAAGGCGTGTGGCATTTGAGGGAGACTGCGCCATCTGAAAGCCGAAGGCTGGGTTCAAGGCACCTGAGAACAACAGATGCACGTGGTGGAGCTGAAGAATGAGAGGGTGCTCAGGGCAGAAGGTCCATCCTGGGCTGAGGCTCAGCGGTACGGCACGCTGAGCTGAGTGTGGCTGTGGCATGAAATGAAAGGTGAGGCTTTCATCTGAGTGAGCTGCCCAGCTGGGCAGGGGCTGGATCACAAAGGGCCATTTACAGGCCATTGCAGACCAGCTCCTTGGCCTTGGCCTCTATGATGGGGGACTCTTAACACTGCTCCGACTGTAGCCCCTCTCCTGCAAGTCTCCACTTCTTCAAAAGCAGTCAGTGCTCAGAGCAGTGGTCTCTGGTTTGCTTGGATCTCTGCCTAAGGCAGAAGTTTGTCTGGATTGCAGTGAAGTGGAGAGGTTATCTGACCAGGTGGCTCCTGCACCTGGGGAAAGGGAAAGGGAGGGAGGACCACCACGACCACTATCTGCAGGGCCATAGTGAGGTGGACCCACCACACCTCTGCCCACCTGGTTCCTATTTACCTTAACCCTTAGCCATCCTTACAAGGAAGAATTCAGCCAAGAGTGACCAGGCACTAACAGAAGCTGCCAGGCCCTGCCTCCCTCTGAGACACACAGCCACTGACTACCCGATCCCATCCCATGTCATCCATGTACACACACTTTGTAATGGGGTGTGGTGACCGGCATGTGTGCAATTTTCTACCCTGATCTTGAAGCCTCATCATCTGCCTTCCCCAGGTGGGCCCCGTCTCACCTGTGAGGCCGCTGGTGTTGGGAGAGAGCACAAGTACAGTAGGCATTCTGGCCGTGGTTCCTGCTTATTTGCTGTGCAGATTTGGACAAGCTTCCTAGCTTCTCTGAGCCTCAGTTTTGTCATCTAGAAATGGACATAATATAACCACCTACACTGCAGTATAATTATGAAGATTAAGAGTATAAAATTCTCAGCCAGGCATGGTGGCTCACGCCTGTAATCCCATCACTGTGGGAGGCCAAGGCAGGAGGATCACTGAAGCTCAGGAATGTGAGACCAACCTGGGCAATACGGTGAGACCTCATCTCTATTTAAAAAAAAAAAAGCCAACTGTGGTGGCAT
Source organism: Hylobates moloch (assembly GCF_009828535.3). Classification (NCBI taxonomy): domain Eukaryota; kingdom Metazoa; phylum Chordata; class Mammalia; order Primates; family Hylobatidae; genus Hylobates; species Hylobates moloch. Next base: position 23,872,123 of record NW_026652284.1, read on the forward strand.
GTGTCTGTACTCCTAGCTACTCAAGAGGTTGAGGTGTGAGGATGGCTTGAACCTGGGAAGTGGAGGTTGTAGTGAGCTGAAATCGCGCCACTGCATTCCAGCTTGGTTGACAGAGCAAGACCCTGTTTCCAAAAAAAGTAAAATGCTCAGTTTAGTTGTTGGCATGAAGGATGTATTAAACACATAACCATGATGACCATGGAGGCTGCTAGACCCAGCTCAGACTACTACCCAGCGGACTAGCTGGATGACCTTAGGCACTAGTCATTTAAATTCCTCCTCTGTGAACCAGGTTTAATGGCACTGCTCAGGGTGGGGATAAGGAACAAACAGGCTAAGTCCTGCCTGTGGATAGACTTTGGAAATGGATGCTTCATGTCCTTGTCGTAGTCCAGGGCACTGGTGGTGTTTCCTCTGCCAGGTGATTTGAGAACTCCTCATGGGTCCCCAGTGAGAGGTGATGAGCGACTGTGTGAAGGAATGAGACAGCATGGGAGGTGGAGGAGGTTGGCATCTGCACCCACCCTGCCCGAGAAAGGGACAGTGGGGGATACGTGCAGGACAAAGTGGCTTTGCCCCCGACTCCAGGCTCCAGAGGCTGGGGGTGAGCATTCTCTACCCCCATCCTGAAGCTATGGCAGAGGAACCCGGCAGCAAAAGGACACGGAGTGCCCAGGGTATTCTGTGTGAAAGTCGCTGAGGCCAGAGACAGCTCTTCACATCCTCTGTCGCTCAGGCCTTCCCCACTCTGTCCGCCTGTGGGGTCTCAGCCCCAGTCCTGGGCAGGGAGTGTGAGATGCTTAGGAGTGGGGTACAGGCTGAGACTCAGCCACCCTCGTGGGAATCCGTCCTGGGCCCCTGGCCCTAGCCAGACAAGCTGGCAAATTGCCCAGCCACATCCAAAGGCAATGCGTGCTCTGAGCACAGAGCCTGGCCGAGGACACCAGAGAGCAGGAGAGCGTGGGGACCGTGCAGACACATGACAAGGCTTTGATAACACAGTCTACCTGCCATGTCTGAAAAATCAGGCGTGCGTCTTCCTGGCAGGGAATGCAGTTTCCTGTTAATGAGTTGTGAGAGGTTGGAACAAGTTATCAGAGAGAGGCTGGGCCAACTGCTTCCCAGGGCAGCTGCCAGGAGATGGAAGCCAGGCCCCAGCCTTGTCCCTTCAGGCAGCTCAGCTATTTGGGGAGCATCTCTCAAAGGGCTGAACTAAAGCCTGGAGTGAGAGTCCCCGGCCTAGGCCAGGACCTGCTGGTGGATCTTGAGCCCCTGCTGTGAGCTTCTCCAGGCCTTAGCTGCCGCACTCCCCTGCCTCAGCAGGGACTGGCCAGAGTCCCCTCCCCTCTGCAACCTCGGGCTCTCAGAGGGACCAAAGCCAGTAACCCCGTGACAAACAGATCTCTGTGGTTCCTCGCTGCTTGCAAAGCACTCACACTTGTCATCGTTTTAGGCACTCACAACAATCTGTGTGAGAGAAACAGGCTCAGGGAGGTGAAGTGCCCAAGGTCATTCTGCTTGGTGGGTCTGATTAGGGTAATGCTGGCTGCTGTGACAGATCAACCCAGAGACTTCAGTGGTTGGAGACAACAGACATTTCTTTCTTGCTCATGTAAAGTCATATTGATGGTGGGGAGAGCTCTGTTCCGTCTGATGACTCAGGCACTCAGGGTGATGGAGGCGCCATCATCTTCAGGTTGTAACCCCCAAGGTTGCCTTGGCCTTGGAATATCCACGAATGGTTTTTATGGGCCAGACCTCAAAGTGGTGTATGGAGCCTATGCCACACCCCATTGGGTCCTGCGGCTCCACCTAGATGCAGAAAGGCTGGGAAACACAGTTCCTGCCTGGGCGGCTATTTCCCTTCAACGGCTCTGTCTAAGGAAGGGAAACAGGAGCAGAATCGTTGCTGGCACAGTAGAGGATATTACCCTCAAACAAAGGCTGGGGACCCCTAGTGAGAGTTTGGTCACCTAGGAGTCAGCAAGTGCCCAGTGTGGTCTGAGACCTGGAAGAAGACTCGCTGTGTGGCTCTGACCCCAGAAGGATTCTGGATCTCCAAATGCTGTCCCAGCCTTCTTGGCAGCCTCTTGCCCCTTCATTAGCTTCTAATGTACATGGTTGCTCATGGCCCAGCCCTGAGACACCCCTTTGTGGCTCCTCGTGGCCCTCAACGTAGAGACCAAACCCCTTGGCCCGCATTTGAAGTCTTTCCCAGGATGGCTCCAGCTGACTGGCCACATTGCTCCCCTTATTCCCTCCCCCCAAACCTATGCTCCTCCCTGACCAGCTTCCTACCTCAGGGCCTTTGCACATGCTGTGCCCGCTGCCTGGAATGTCCCCCTGCTGCTCTCCACCCTGCGGGTTCCTGCTCATCCTTCCCGATCCATCACAGATCCACGAGGCTTCCTGAGCAGAGTTAGCTACTCGGTCAGCATTTATTGAGAGCTTACTGTATACCAGGCACTGCAGTAAAAGCTTCCCAGGAATTAACTCATTGATCTCCCAAGCCTACAAGGCAGGCATCCCGTTTTCTTTCTTTCTTTTTTTTTTTTTTTTTTTTTTTGAGATGGTGTCTCGCTCTGTCGCCCAGGCTGGAGTGCAATGGTGTGATCTAGCTGTGCCACCTAGGCTGGAGTGCAATGGCGTGTTCTCGGCAACCTCTGCCTCCCGGGTTCCAGCGATTCTCCTGCCTCAGCCTCCCGAGTAGCTGGGACTACAGGCACCCGCCACCACGCCCAGCTAATTTTTATATTTTTAATAGAGACAGGGTTTCACCATGTTGGCCAGAATGGTCTTGATCTCTTAACCTCATGATCTGCCCACCCCGGCCTCCCAAAGTGTTGAGATTACAGGCGTGAGCCACCGTGCCTGGCCAGGCATCCCATTTTCTAGATGAGGAACCCAGCTCTCTGAGGAGTGTGTGTGAGGCCACACAGCTGCAGAGTGGCAAAGTCAGATTCCAAACCCAGGTCCCTGTGGCTCATAGCCAGGCCTTAACAGCTGCATAAACTTCCACCTATTCTTAGCACCTGTCACAAGGCTTCATAATCATTCATTTACTTGCTGTTTTGCTGGGAAATTGCTTACTGTCTTTCTGAGAAAGCAGCTGCAGCCTCCATAAGGACAGAGGTCGGGCCTGATCCATCCTAGAATCTTCCTCACCACTGTCCCCACCACCACCAAGGCCAAGGTCTGGGTGGTGATTTCCTCTCAGATAAATCCCTTACCCTCTGAGAACCAGAAAGAGAAATTCCTCAGGTTACGGTCTGTCATAATCCCCTCCCTGCTTCCCTGTCAGTTTTTGACAGTTACCCTGAAACCGTTTGAAAATGATCTCAGAGGCAGAGACTGGCCTTCTCCACACATGATTAAGTACGACGGCTTTTTAATGATTTGAGCTGTGCCTTCTGTGGATTGACAAAAATGGATTACCATGTATTAATGAAAGCCATACTGCCAAAATGAGACTTTTTTTTTTTTTTTTAGTTTTCTCAGCCATCCTGGAAAACCTTAGCTGAGAATGACAACTACTAGGGGCTTTAATTGTTCAGTCACATGATGGTGGTGCCTTCTGAGTTCCGAGAACTGCTCTCGCCGGGAAAGCCTTGAGACGCTCCTGGGGTTCGATCTTTAGGAAATTGAACTGTGCGTTTTCTCTGAAGCGGAGAGCTGTCTCCCGGGCCGTGGCATGTTTGCTGCATTTGTGAATTGTTTGGGCACCGAGGTCTGAAACAGAGGCAGTTCTTGCCCCGGAAGCATGCTCAGGGCTGTCACGACTGGATGAGGCCTGGCTTGGCTGTGGGTGGGCGGACAGGGCAAGCGGGGAGGGGGCTCTCCCTGCATGGGCACTTCCTCCTCCTTTTCACTCTCCTGCCAGACTCTGTGCATGGAGTCCTGCACCATTCACCTGATTCAAGCCACCCACATCTGCGACAGGGTTATTGCTGGTACCTTGGACGGGAGATGCTGGGGAGCATCTCCAGCTGCCTTCACAGGGTCTCAAAGCACAGACGCAGGTGCTCCTGCCCCCGTCCTCCTCATCCATAAGTGCCTAGAGGACAATTCACCAAACCAAGATGGGTAGCTCTGGAGTCCCGTTGGGCCCAGCCACTCATCGTACAGCAGCCAGTCAGATCCAGTTCCTAAGCCATCCAGATCTCCTTTCCTGAAGCCCCAGGGCCGTGTGTGATCTGGCCCCCACACCCTCACTGCCCACTACTTTCCCCCTTTCCTGCTGCACACAACCCTCACCTCGGGATTTTCAACGTGCTGTGCATTCTGCCTGCCGTGCCCTTGGCCCCTTTCTCCTGGGCCTCCTTCAAGCCTCCGCCTGAATGCTGCCCATCTCCTGGCTGTGCTCCCCCCCCCACACCTAAATGGAGCTCCTCCTTAACCACTCTGTTTTTCTGCATCACACACGTTACATTTAGATGTGTCTCTATGGGTCCTTCCCCTCACTCCAGGGCTCCAGTGCCATGCACACCCCAAGCACCCAAAAAATACATTTGGGATGAATGAATGAATGAATCTTGAACAAGTGACTTAATTCCTCTAAGCCTCAATCTTCATCTGTAAGAGAGGGACAATGAGTTTTTATTTTGTTTATTTATTTATTTTTTATTTTTATTTTTATTTTTGAGATGGAGTCTTGCTCTGTTGCCCAGGCTGGAGTGCAGTGGCGCGATCTTGGCTCACTGCAAGCTCCGCCTCCCGGGTTCACGCCATTCTCCTGTCTCCGCCTCCCCAGTAGCTGGGACTACAGGCGCCCACTACCACGCCTGGCTAATTTTTTTGTACTTTTAGTAGAGACGGGGTTTCACCATGTTAGCCAGGATGGTCTCGATCTGACCTCGTGATCCGCCCACCTCGGCCTCCCAAAGTGCTGGGATTACAGGCGTGAGCCACTGCACCCAGCCGAGTTTTTATTTTTTTAATTTTTAATTTATTTTAATTAATTTATTTATTTTTGAGACAGAGTCTCTCTCTGTTGCCTAGGTTGGAGTGCAGTAGCGCAATCACGGCTCACTGCAACCTCCCGCTTCCTGGGTTCAAGCGATTCTCATGCCACACCCTCCCAAGTAGCTAGGACTACAGGCGTGTACCACCACGCTCGGCTAACTTTTGTATTTTTAGTAGAGATGGGGGTTCACCATGTTGGCCAGGCTGGTCTCCGAACTCCTGGCCTCAAGTGATCCACCCGCCTCAGCCTCTCAAAGTGCTGGGATTACCGGCGTGAGCCACTGCGCCTGGCCCAATGATAGAGTTTTTAAAAGATGGATGTGAAAGAAACAGCACAGTGCCAGGCAGAAAAGGATTGTTCTTAACTTCTGATAAGGAAGGGTTGGCTGGCATTTAGAATTCCACATTCCACAAGAAGCTTTTTTGGGGGTGTCTACCCTGGGCCAGGATCTCAGAGCCTCATGGCGTCAGTGTCTGGCTCCCAGCACCTCACACCACAGAGGAATTGCCTCTGGCCGGGCACTGGCTGTCTAGGTGGCCTCCTCACATGGAGGCAGTGCAGGGAGGGTGTCCAATCCGTCACTCCGCAGATCCCGAAGGCGCCTTGACCCTGCAGGGTCTGTGTAGGCTTAAATTAACCAGGCTTAGATCTAGCCGTGAAGACACTCCCTGCCTGGAATGGACTTGAGAAAAGGACACAAATTACTATAATAGAAGTTGAGAAACAATGCCTTTGATAAAAATGTTCGGAGGAGAAAAACCTCAGGTCCACGTGAGAGAGTCAGGGATGTCTTCACGGAGGAAGAAGCATTTTATCTAGAAGTTAAAGTAGACATTGGATTGAGACGTGTGGGGACATTGTGGGTTAGAAGAGGGCGTGCCAGGTAGAGGAAACAGCTTGAAGAAAGGGCTGGAGGCTGGAAAGAGTGGGCCACATGGAAGCAGTAGTTTGCCTAGAATGTGGAACACATGAAAAGACGATTAAGACATAGGAGGCCAGTCGCGGTGGCTCATGCCTGTTATCCCAGCACTTTGGGAGACCGAGACAGGTGGATCACTTGAGGCCAGGAGTTTGAGACAAGCCTGGCCAACATGGCGAATCCCTGCCTCTGCCAAAAATACAAAAATTAGCCGGGCATGGTGACACATGCCTGTAATCCCAGCTACTCGGGAGGCTTAGGCAACGAGAATCACTTGAACCCGGGAGGTGGAGATTGCAGTGAGCAGAGATCGCACCATTGCACTCCATCCTGGGTGACAGAGTGAGACTGTGTCTCAAAATGTTTATGTATGTATGTATGTATGTGTGTATATATATGTGTGTGTGTGTATATGTGTATGTATATGTGTGTGTGTATATATATATATATATGACATAGGACTGTAAGAGCATTGTATCAGTCATCTATTTCCATAATAGGGTTGTATTATAACAAAGTATTCGACAGTGAGAAGCAGACCACAGTGAGTGTTTTTTGTGACTGCAGATAGGCTGGAATTTGGTTTATCTAGGCTGCATCTAGCTAGGTCCAAGTGTGCTCTGCACATATCTTGTCCTTCCTGGACCAGTGGCCATTTGAGGTTCATTCTTCTCACGGTGAAGGGTGGGAGCCTAAGGGAGCAAGCCCAGCCATGCAAGCATGTTTCTGATCATGTCCTCTAATCCCTGTGGCAAGTCTCCTGGCCAAACCTAAGATCAAGGGCAGAGTTTAATTCCCCACCCACCATGAAGCCAAAGCTAGTTACATGGAAAAGCACAAGGTTAATGGGATAGGGTTATTTACTCCTCCCAAAGAGGGAGAGGGAAGGATTGAAGATTTGTTGAACAACCATCTAATTTCCCCAGGCAAGTAGAGGCCAGAGTGGGTCTCTGTGTCTGCTGTCAGGAGCTGACCAGAGCAGTAGCTGGACTTTGATGTCTGGTGGGATGAGCGGCAAAGGGCTCTGATTTTTGCCCTTCTCCCCGTTGATGCAAAAAGAGTACTGCAGTCCTATTGGGTAGTTAAAATGCCCCAGTCCCTGCCCAGCTCAGTCCTGCCTTCCCCATGGCTCACACTTTCTGCTTGCCTGGCACAAAGGCAGTACCTTCTCTGCTGGGCCAAGCATCTGCCGGGGCTCATAGCTTTGCCAAGCCTGAGGGTGACTTTCTCTGCTGGAACTGAACCTTGTGATAACAGCCCCATGCATTGAGTACCTACTGTATGCTGGGTGTGTCATATTCTCTTGTAGTGAGTGCCTGCTGAGTGCTGGACAGTGCATGGAGTTCTTTATATGTATTCGTCCAAACTCATCACCATACCACCCTAAAAGGGAGACCTCATTGTCCCATTTTACTTTGTTTAATTTTTGTTTTTGTAGCAGGGTCTTGCTCTGTCACCCAGGCTGGAGTGCAGTGGTGCCATCACAGCTCACCGCAGCCTCTACCTCCTGGGCTCAAGCAATCTTCCTACCTCAGCCTCCCAAGTAGCTGGGGCCACAGGCACATGCCCCTGTGTCTGGCAAATTTTTGCATTTTTTGTAGAGACAGGCTTTTGCCACGTCGCCCAAGCTGGTCTTGAACTCCCAGGCTCAAGAGATCCACCTACCTAAGCCTCCCAAAGTGTAATGATTACATGCATGAGCCACCGCATCCCGGCTCCTTATCCCATTTCACTGAGGGTGCAAGAGGTCAAGTCAGTTGCCCAAGCTCACACAGCAAGGATGGATGAGGCTGAGATCAGAACCAGGTCTGTTTGGCTCCAAAGCCCATGCTCTCTTCCCTATCCAGGCCTCGCAGAAAACGTAAAGGTCATGTGGTCTGGAAGGTGGCTTCTGGTCACAGCTCTGCCCCGAGTTTTGTGACTTTGGAGATATCACTCCAGAATTCTGGGCTTCAGTTTTGAGATGAAAGCAGTTCAGAGCTTGCTCTACAGCGCGATCAGAGGGAGTTTTTAAACACAGGTTTCCAGATCCGACAGCACCCTCAGCTCTTATTTAAAAACAAACATTAACATTTTACAAACACACCCTGTTTTCCAATGAGGAGCTGTGTCCAGCGGACTGCTTCAGTGAACTGTGTCCAGCCACTTGTCACAGGGAACCTCCTCCAGCCATTGGCTGCGGTAATCATTCTCCAGGCAGCTGTGGCAGCAAAGCGTGGCGTCTGCTCGGGAAGGGTGGAGGAAGCCATTAGTTCCACCAGGGCCCTGACGTCTGTGGCTGTCCATTTCGCGCCCCCGACAGGGATTTCCTTGGTAGCTGGCCACTACAGCGTGTGCTGTGTCTTCTCCGAGTCCCAGGGGCCTGGTAAAGTGTTGGAGACCCCCAAGAAAGAGCTGTTGGCGTTTCCAATCGCCATTCATTCATTCATTCATTCAACAACCACTCGTTTCTGCCTTCTCTGTGCCCAGCCTGAGAATGGATGCTGGGGCCACTGGGAAATGTTAGACCCAGCCACTGCACCCTGGGATATAGTGCACAGAGTGCTGGGACAGAGTCACATGCAGCAGAGTGGGTGGGCATCAGAAGGAGGGCACGGTCAGTTCTGCTTGGTGGCTCAGGACTGTCTTGGGAAAAGGCTGAAGGTGTGAGCCAAGGCCAGAGAGATGAGTAGGTGTTTACCAAGCCAACTCTGCAAGGGGAGGCATCCCAGGCAGGGGGACCCATGTCAGCAGGCACGCCAGGGAGTCTGAGGAGCTGCTGGTGGTCTGATGTGGGTCGAGCATCACATGCAAAGAGAGCAGGACAAGAGGTGGGGCTGGAGAGCTTGCCACGGCTGGGACCGCGGGCTCTGCACGCTGTGCCCAGGAGTTTGAACTTGGAGAGCTGAGGCAGGGGGGAGGTTGAGGGCTGTTAAACAGGGCAGTGATTGATCATTATGTGCTCGTCTTTCATGTATCAGCCTCCAGTAAGAGCATTCTGTTGGGTTCCAGGAAGAATTCCTAAAAAATATCTTTCCTTCCAGAGGATTCAAGAAACCTTTGCCTGGAAATATTCAGCCTCAGAGCACAGTGCTATGTGACCCAGGAAATAGCCATCATGAGAAAATTCAAGGAGAATATTCCTGCTCAGGGAAAAAAAATTAAAACACGACACACGAAAAACAGACCTGATAGAAATGGAGAGGTCCCAGTCCATAAACGGGTTTTATGCAGCCGGAAGACCTCATCATACTAGACGATCTGGTTTTAAACAATCAACTTTGGGTAATGGGGATGTCACTTTAATTAATCTTCCTAAAAACCCATGTGGCAAAAACATTCCAGTTGCTATTGCTACATTGCAAATTACTCCAAAACTTGGGGGCTTAAAACAATTATTTTATTATGCTCACAGATTGAGTGGGTCAGTAATTCAGAAAGGGCACAACGGGACAGCTTGTCTCTGTGCAGTCACGTATAGGCCCTCAGCTGGGAAGGCTTGAAGGCTGAGGCTGACTCAACAGCTGGGTGCTGGTATTATCTGGAAGCTTTTTGAGTCATGCGTTGCAATCGATGCTGGCTGTTGGCTTAGAACCTCAGATGGGACTGTCAGTCAGAAAACTAACACACGGCTCTCTACATGTTTTCTCCTTGAGAGCTAGCTATCTTGAGCTTCCTTACAATATGGTGGCTGCTTCCAAGATCCAGCACTCTGAGAGGCAGGAAGTGGAAGCTGCCAGTTTCTTAAGGTCTGGGCCTTAAGGTCAAGCCAGGCACAGTGGCTCACACCTGTAATCCCAGTGCTTTGGGAGACCGAGATGGGAGGATCGCTTGAGGCCAGGAGTTCGAGACCAGCCTGGACAACATAGTGAGACCCCCATCTCTACAAAAAAATTTTAAAAGTTATCCAGGCATGGTGGTGCACCCCTGTAGTCCCTGCTTCTTGGGAGGATGGCTTGAGCCCTGGAGTTCAAGGATCGTGCAGTAAGCTATGATCACACTACTGCACTCCAGCCTGGATGACAGAGCGAGAGACCCTGTCTCAGAAAAATAAAGAAAATAGCACCTCGTCCTTTCTGCTTCATTCCTTTCATCCAGATGATCACAATGGTCTGCCCAGGTCCAAGGGGAGGAGCCATGGGAGGTGTGTCAGTGTCACAAGAAAAGCTTCTTTCTTCTTGTGGGATAAGATACACCACAGCAGCCGTCTTTGAAAAGATGGTTTGCCACACAGCCACATGGGTTTCTGTGGATGCTGAGAAAAACATGTGTGTTGTTTCTTTACAGATTAAGAAAAGTCTGTGGATTATCTCATTAAATTAAATGCAGCCATTAGTATGTGGCTCTGGGGATATTGTGGGAATAGGGTATGCCTTGGGTGATTTTTTTTCTTCTAAATGTTCTTCCTGGAGTTTGTGTTGCCAGCCTGACCATTTCTCTTTGCTAATATGATATCGCATACAGACCTCATCATCATTAATATGGCAGAGTCAGCAGGGTGGGATACAGACCGCGATCCAGGGAAGCAGGCTGGTTTCTGCCTCAGCAGCTCCTGGGAAGGAGGTTCTGGGAGCTGGAGGTTCGTTTCCTTGTAGATATTGACACGCTCTTAGGCCGGGCGCGGTGGCTCACTCATGTAATCCCAGCACTTTGGGAGGCCGAGGCGGGCGGATCACGAGGTCAGGAGATCGAGACCACGGTGAAACCCTGTCTCTACTAAAAATACAAAAAAATTAGCCGGGCGTGGTGGCGGGCGCCTGTAGTCCCAGCTACTCGGAGAGGCTGAGGCAGGAGAATGGCGTGAACCCGGGAGGCGGAGCTTGCAGTGAGCCGAGATTGCGCCACTGCACTCCAGCCTGGGTGACAGAGCGAGACTCCGTCTCAAAAAAAAAAAAAAAAGATATTGACACGCTCTTCACAGAAAGCTTTGTGCAGGGCGAGGCTTTGGGCATATGTTATCACTCTGGGCAGCCTGGTGGGGAGGGTCTTTGTCTAGTGGTGGCAGCCCCTGGAGCAGACACTTAACCCTGCTGTGGACGTAGTCACCACAGACACCCGTGCTGTGGGCTCGTTTTTTTAATTCAGCCCAACTCGTTACCTTTAATGCCTCCTAGGGTCAGACTGTAGCCAGGCACTGGGAGTTGTGAATGCGCCACAGCCCGCCTTGAAGCCCTCCCCATCCAGTGGGAGGGGGCCTTTCATTCCTAAATACTTACCGGCCCCCGTGGGGGCTGGAAAGTGTTCTGGGCAGTGGAAGGTGGCGGTGAACCGAGTTCTCCCCCTAGGAGCCAACCCCTCAGGAGAAGACGGAGTGGCTGGGAGAGCAGATCCGTGTGTGATGCCCCTGGTGATGAAGGCTGGGGAAAACCAGAGAGGACAAGGGGACAGTGAGTGGCAGGAACAGTTTCAGCAGAGTAGCCCACAGCTACCAGGGCCTAGGCGAGGAGCAAGTTTGGAGGCCGAAGTGGAGGCTGAAGGGACAGCGTGCAGCCAAAGTGGAGGAGGAGAGGCAGTGAGGGAGCCAGGGCAGATCACAGGGCCCCGGGGACGGGAAGGACTAAGGCTTTCAACTCTCAGTCAGATGGGAGCCGTGGGGGGGTTCGAGCAGAGGAGTAGCATGATATGACTTGAATTTTTGTTGTTGTTGTTGTTGTTGTTGTTGCTGTTGTCGTTGTTGTTGAGATGGAGTCTCGCTCTGTTGCCCAGGTTGGAGTGCAGTGGCGCTATCTTGGCTCACTCCAAGCTCTGCCTCCTGGGTTCACGCCATTCTTCTGCCTCAGCCTCCCACGCAGCTGGGACTATAGGCGCCCACCACCATGCCCAGCTAATTTTTTGTATTTTTAGTAGAGACGGGGTTTCATCGTGTTAGCCAGGATGGTCTCTATCTCCTGACCTCGTGATCCACCCGCCTCGGCCTCCCAAAGTGCTGGGATTACAGGCGTGAGCCACCGCGCCCGGCTGACTTGAATTTTTAAAAAAATCTCTCTGGCTGCCACGCTGAGGACAGGTGGGTAGGTCGGGGAAGAGGGAAGGGCAAGGGTAGATGCCAAGGGGACAGGGAGGAAGCCAGTGGAATAAATGCAAGAGAGAGGAGGTAGCTGGGTCAGGGCAGTAGCACGGAGAAGGTGAGATGTGGGCAGCGTCTGGAAATCTCACAGAGACAGAGCCAGCAGGATTTGCTGCAGGACTGGATGAGGGGGTGTGAGACAGGGTCAAGGGTTGGGGGCCACAGCTCTTGGGAGGAGGACATTGGCATTAATTGGCACTACACAACCAGATCAGGCAGTGATCGCCTCGGCAGCAGATACAAATGGGACCTGTGGGGCGGTTTTCCTTTAAGTTGGGCCACGGGTTTGTTTTTTGCAAGCTGCAATCTCACATTCACGTTGCCCTGCAGGGTGAGGGAGAGGGCCGGGAATGTAGTTGCACCCCAAGGCCTCACTGACCCAAGAAGATTTTTGTGGAGGGGCTGCCCAGTGACAGTGGGGGCAAGGAGGGCCACATGTACTCACTATCATGCCAGCCCTTGTCCATCAACCTACCCCATTTAACCCTCCCAGCAGCCTTGTGAGGCAGGTCCTAGTGTCACTGCCATTTTGCAGATGAGGGAAACGAGGCACAAAGAGATAGAATGGCTCGCCCTATTGCACAGCTAGGGTGTAAGAGGCCAGGATTTGAACATCTCCCTGGCACCAAAGCCAGCCTCTTAGCTATGTGTGAGGTTGCCTTGCAAAGGCTTTATTCAGTAGCCAAAGGTCCGAACCCTCCCAAAGGAAAGGATCAAGAGGGTCTCCCCGACCTTGTTGCCCTTTCTCACTCCCTGGCCAGGCTGCTATTTCAAGGTGAACTAAGGGACCCCAGAACTGATGAACAGTCAGTTCAATGAACTGATTTATCAAGCACTTAGTCTGTGCCAAGCATATAGGATGTATTTATCAGATGTATCTAGGCCAGGTGTGTATATGATGTATTTATCCTGGCTCAGGAACCTGCAGTGGCTCCCCAGTGCCCTGGTCCAGTGGTCTTAACCTCATTTTACAGATGAGAACTTTGATGCTTACAGCAGATGTGTTGCTGGCTCATAGCAAGATTTGAACGTGGGGCTGCTGATTCCTGGGCCTGTATTATTTCTAAGACACCTCACTGCCTTCTGCACTGGCAGGAAGGGGTGAACCCCATGGCTTCAGAACTGGAACAGGAAAGTGGACCAACATGGAGCCCGCCCCAGCCGCAGCCCTAGGGAACATCCAAGCTGGCTCTTTGTGTATAAATCATGGTCTGTTTACTGAACAGGGAGTGTGTCTTTCCTCCTGGGGAGCTGCCCCAGGGCGGCTGCAGGTGCAAATAGGGTTGAATTCAGGATAGGGCCTTCTCTCCTGCCCAGCCTGACCGCTGGGTAACCTCTGGCCTGGAATGAAAGGCTTTCCAGTAAGTGCCTTGCTGGACTGCAGCTCAGCCATGTGCCAGGTGGGAATGGGGGTGGGAGACCAACCAAGAGAAGGATTCAGGAGCCTGAGAGCAGGGGCAGGAACTTGCCAACAAATCTCTTAGCAAGCTGCTTTCTCAGCTGGCCGCATAGAGCGTCCCCAGGGACGTCACGGGGCAGAGCTGGTCACGAGGAGCCCTGGCTGCCCTCCCAGCCTGATCTAGAGGAAGAAGGGCGCATGGGGTGAAAACACCAGGGAGCTCAGGGCAGGATTCAGAAATCAGACACTGCGGCTGCCTTCTCCTGGCCTTGAAGGACATACGGCCTGGGCCTCTCTTGATCCGTAACTGACCAGAGTGGGTGGGGTGGGGTGAGCAATCAGATCTGGAACTGTTTTCACAGAGAACTGAGCGGCCCTGCAATGCCCGATGCATGGAAAACACATTCACCTTCCACTTGGCCTGTGGCTGGGCCAGTCCCCCCTTGGTCTCATCTTGAGTGTGTCCCATCCCCTCTCTGAGGTCTAATCTTGAGTGTGTCCCATCCCCTCTCTGAGGTCTTCATCTATGACAATGAAGGGGTAGGGGCAGCAGGATCCCCCAAATTCTTCCAGGCCCTTCGAACGTCTGGTTTGAGGTCCTGTGATAGAACAGGAAGGGGCCCGAGCTACAGCCGGGAGCATGGACACCAGGCCTGTACCCTGTGTGCTGGGCACAACCTGCCTTGCTCAATCTGCCTGGGCTCCTCAGTGCCTCCCTGCTTGAGCACCTTGAGAGGGTGAATACGGGCCAGGACCTCTGTTCAGCCCTGCCACCTACAGGGGAAGCAGCTGGGATGAACCTCAGCCCTGCCACCTACAGGGGAAGCAGCTGGGATGAACCTCAGCCCTGCCACCTACAGGGGAAGCAGCTGGGATGAACCTCAGCCCTGCCACCTACAGGGGAAGCAGCTGGGATGAGCCGGCAAAGGATCAAGTCTGTTTGGCTTTGGGATGTGTTTTCCTACCACTCCTTAAGCATGGGAGGGGCTGATATTCTGGAAATTCACTTCAGCCCAAACAGGGAAGCCATCCCAGGACGCAGTGCTGGTCCCTCCAGCCTTCTCCTCCCTCCTTGGTGAACTCCCTTCTGGTAATAGATTCTCCGACCTCCAGCCCATCCCAGGACACAGGGCTGGGTCCCTCCAGCCCTCTGCTCCCCCTCCTTGGCCGGCCCTTCTGGTAATAGATTCTTTGACCTCTAGCCTCATCTTCCTCCTAACTTCTCCCTCCTTCTCACCCTCACTTCCGTTCTCTTTCCAGGCCATGTCCTTTTTCAGACCTTGCCCAGCCTAGAGAGGTGGTTAAGTGTGTGAATTTCAGAAGGATTCTCTGCCTTCAGCAACACAAGTGAGCAGTTAGGAAGCACTCATTAAAGAGATTAGAGGCTAACTGAACTCAGGAGGTGCCGCAAAGCACACGCTGCAGACTCAAGTGGGCTCAACAGGCTCCAGAGTTTCCACTGCAGAAGGTGGAGCCTGTGACTCTCAATGTTTTCAGCCTCTGCAGGGAGGACACTGAAGGAACAATTACTCCTCTTAGGGTTACACTCTGGTCCCTAAAGGAAACTGCTGCTGCCTGCAATGACTCCACATTTGTAAGGAGTTGATGGGAGGCGCCACCTCTTTCAGGAAGCCTTTCAGATAGTACCAGGCATGTCTCTTTCTCCCTCCCCTCCACCTTCACAATTTTCTGCACTGAGTGCAAAACGCTCTGGTTGTGCCAGAGGGTGTCTTCCTCATTACTCTTCTGTCTGGTTCGTGGGATGGAAAACTATCATTTTGCACTTATCTCAGCCTTTACTCCCAAGACAGGTGCCTGATGCCCACTGGCAGGGGCCAGGCCTCGAAGCTGATTCGTGCACTAGAATGAGAATGGCTGCAAATTTTTGCTTTGTGTATTTGTTTGGTTTCTTTGCCCAAATTTTCTTTCCTTTTTTTTTTTTAATGGAAATAAGTTTCTGGTTATAAAAAAGTAATCCATGAGCCGAAGAAATCAAAAAGCACCTGTAATTCCGGCACTCAGAGGTAGTCAGTGGGTCATACCATCCAGACTTTGTTCTGTACACTTACACTTTGATGTACAATAAGAATTATACTGTGTTTTTTTCTTATTTGCAATTTACTTAAAAAAAGAAAGAAAGAAAAAGATCCCGTGGATGTCTCCCCGGGTAAATAGGCACAGGCCGACCTCACCTGCGTGGATGGCTGCACGGTACCCTATTTTATATTTGAG
Organism: Hylobates moloch; assembly: GCF_009828535.3. Classification (NCBI taxonomy): domain Eukaryota; kingdom Metazoa; phylum Chordata; class Mammalia; order Primates; family Hylobatidae; genus Hylobates; species Hylobates moloch. Next base: position 23,887,682 of record NW_026652284.1, read on the forward strand.
CCATAGTACACCCTCTATTAGCTACAACTAATCTTGAAGAGAAAGAGGATTGGCACGGTTGATTTTTGGGCCAGGTGCGGTGGCTCATGCCTGTCATTCCAGCACTTTGGGAGACCAAAGCGGGCAGATCACTTGAGGCCAGGCATTCGAGACCAGCCTTGGCCAACATAGTAAAACCCTGTCTCTACTAAAAACACAAAAATTAGCTGGGTGTGGTAGCGTGCATCTGTAATCCCAGCTACTTGGGAGGCTGAGGCATGAGAATCGCTTGAACCCAGGAGGTGAAGGTTGCAGTGAGCCGAGATAGCACCATTATACTCCAGTCTGAGTGACAGAACAAGATTCTGTCTCCAAAAAAAAAAAAAGATTTTTGTATGCCAGGCTGGGTGAGGTGGCTCATGGCTCACGCCTGTAATCCAGCACTTTGGGAGGCCGAAGTGGGTGGATCACTTGAGGCCAGGAGTTCAAGACCAGCCTGGCCAACATGGTGAAGCCCCATCTCTACTAAAAGTACAAAAATTAGCTGGGCGTGCTGGTGGGCATCTGTGGTCCCAGCTACTTGGGAGGCTAAGGTGGGAGAATCGCTTGAACCTGGGAGGCAAAGGTTAGAGTGAGCCGAGATCACACCATTGCACTCCAGGCTGGGTGACAGAGTAAGACCCTGCCTCAACAACAAACAAACAAAGATTTTTGTATGCCAAGGCAGAGAAAAGTGGGTGGCTGACTGGCACTGATAGTTGACCCGCTGACCAATAGAAGAGTGGACCGAGGTCTGGGAAGTGGCTCAGCCTGGGCCCTCGGTCTCTCTGGCCGCTGTTTGCTGCCCTGAGGAGGAAGCAGCCCATGGCGGGGACTCTGAGTCTCAGCCTCACCTTCGATGGTGGCACTGGAGTCCCCCTGGATGGTGCCTGAGGCCAGCCTTTGCTGCGGAGCCTGCGCTGGCATTGGAGGGGCCCTGGGAACGGTGGCTTGTCCCGCTGGGGAAAAGAGAAGGATGGGCCTGGGTCACACCCTCAATACTCTGTGCCTGCAGGAGGCCTCAGCGGGGCAACGGTCATTGACTCCCTCGACACCCTCTACCTCATGGAGCTGAAGGAGGAGTTCCAGAAGGCCAAGGCCTGGGTGGAAGAGAGCTTCCATCTGAACGTGGTGAGTCAGAGGCCCTCGGCAGTGGGGGTGGGGGCCAGAAGAGGCCCAACAGCCAGCTTCACCCTGTCATCTCTGAGACCCAGAGATGTTGAGGGTCTCACCCAAGGCTGCACAGCCCAGCAGTCTCAGAACCGGAGCTGCCGTGCACTCTGTGCTGAGTCCCTCCCTTAAGACAGCCTTGAGGTGGGGACATCCTCCCCAGTCTAGCATCCTCCCTGGGGAGGGGACACAGCCACGACCATCCATCCCCTCCCTGCAAGGTCAGTCATTGCTCATATGGGGCACATTGCTCCCACCCTGGACGGCCCCCCAGGGCTGGATCTATCACACACAGCAGCGGCAGCAAATGGGGAATGGTTTTGTGGAGGGGGGAAGTGGCTCATCTGCTCAGAGCTGCTCCAGCCTTGAGCCCGCCCTGCACTGGCCTGTTGAGATGGCCTGATGGGGTGGGCGTGGAGTGGGTGGTACATATCCCTTTGCAGACCCATGACCAGGCCTGGGACCTCTTGGTCTCCAGCCTTGCAGGCACACTTGGTCAGGGACCAGGGCCTTTCAGAGGGGATGGTCATGTGTCTGGATGGCACAATAGCCTTGAACACCAGACCCTGCCATGTTGATCTCTCAGCCCAGACTAAAGCAAGGCATGCATCCCAGAGGGGCGCTCCCCATGGAGAGAGGCTATTTACATGGACCTGGGGAGTAAGCGATGGAGACCAGGAGGGGAGGAGAGGCCGCATCCAAGTACACACCAGGCTCCCTGTGGGCTCCAGGAGTGCCAGGTCCTGCTGCAGACAGGTCTGGGGCCGGCTCCTGCAGCTCCTGGCAGCAGCGAGGACCCTGCCTCCTTGAGAGAGTTTGCCAGCACAGAGCAGGGTGGAGAGAGAGTCTGGGAGAGCCTGGGAACGCACCATTTTAGGGCAGCTTCCCTGGAGACAGAGGCCTCTGGAGTCCTGGCTGCCCTGCATCTCTTGGAAAAGTCATTGACCCTCCCTGAGCCTTAGGTTCCTCAACTATACAATGAGAATGATGACAACAGCAATGATATTAATAATGCCTAATTCATAGGCTTATCATGAGGATTAAATACAGTAGAGCATTGTGACCACATTTGATAACATTATGACGTCTGATTCTGATGTAAAGTGAGGTCACCCTTGTCGTTATTAGGATGATTTCGAGGCTTGTTCACATTTCTGGTTGTTCGTGTGAGGCCAAGAAGCTGAGAATCCTCCCATTATCCCTCTTTGGGTCGGAGAAAGGCGGAGGAAGGAGAAGGAAGGAAGGAGTGTCCTCATAGGCCTGCCTTGTCCCCTGTGTAGACAGTGGCTCTTTGGGATACAGAATGGGCTCAGGCAGCCGCCCACAGTGCCTTAGGAGCCGGGGGATACTCAGGCAGGTGGGGCAGGTGAGGAAATGTCCCTGGAAGAAGGCAAGGTGGGGTCACTCGACCTCGAACCTGGACTTTCTCACCTGAGAAATGGGAATGATGACCTTCGCCATACTCTGACCTCACTGAGCCCTGGGAGGCTGAAAGGGAGTGGTTTTTGCAGGTGCTCTGTGCGTGGAAGAGTTCCCCCAGGTTAACAGATGAGCACTGCTGTTCTCAGTGATAAAGACGGTGGTGTGCAAAGCATGCTGAGGGAACCCTCTGGGGCAAGGAGGGTGACAACAGGCATGTCCGGCTGTGGGCAGGCCTCTCTCTGCAGCGCCCCTGTGTCCTGTGTTCACCCTGCATGGGAGGGGTTGGCAGCCCCCTTCTGCAGCTGAGGAAATGGGACAGGGAAAGGCTGCACATCTTTCCTGAGGTGCCAAAGCCAGGTCAGTGGCTCAGGTGGGATTTACCCCAGATCTGGTCCTGGCATGATGCTCCAGCACCCCTGATTTGCAGTCCCAACTTAGGAAAGAAAATAGAAATGATTAAGGCAAGTGTGGGCATGCCCTGTGCGCTCTGAGCTGAGGGCCCAACAAACTGCTGCTCACTGAATACGCAGCTGCCTGGCCCCCTCCTTCTTAGCCCCAGCCTTTCCTTGTCTGCCCCACAGCTGCCTCAGAGAACCAGGGAAGGGCCTCACTGTCTTCCTGCTAAGCCTTGGGGTCTCCTCCAGGAAGGTGAAGTAGCCTGGCCAGAGTGGGATTTGCCTCCCCTCAGTCTAAGCTCCAGCCAGCAGCTCTCCTGGCAGGTTCTGGCGCTCCCCGGAGCACAGCCAGGCATCGCTTTGCTGCCATCGCCTCTGCGAGGGCTGGGGAAGGAAGCCAAGCCCAGCATTTATTTGGAATGCTGGAAATTGCAGGAGCTCTGCCAGGGAGGTGCAGATTCCTCTTGACTTTTGTTATGAAAAGCACCATCACCTTGCCTGGCTTACCAGAGCCGGGCACAGGTATGGGAGGAATATCAGTAGCCAGGGTGACCCGTCTCAAGGGCCTGCATCTTACAAGTGTCCCCACTGCCCCCTCCTTCTTTCTGTCCTGCAGAGTGGAGAAGCATCCTTGTTTGAGGTGAACATCCGCTACATCGGGGGACTCCTCTCAGCCTTCTACCTGACAGGAGAAGAGGTGGGTTGGCCTTTCACAACCCCTGGACTGTCCAGGCTGCAAAGGGCTTTGGAGAATATCCAATCCTTCCCCCTCATGCCACCCATGGGAAAAGGGACTTAAGGGGGCAGGGATGGGCCTAGGGCCACCCAAGTCCACCCCTGAGGGCCTGTCTTCCCTCCGACCATCCCTCCACTTCCTACTTAATCAGTCATTGCTCATCATAGGCACGTTGCTCCCACCCCAGACGGCCCCCCAGGGCTGAATCTATCACACAAAGCAGCGGCAGCAAGAGGGGAATGGCTCTTCCTGCTTTACTCTGTGATCCCTCCATTCTGCTGCCCAGGCGAGCCCACCTGGCTCCCACAGGTGCTTTATGTTCTCTGAGAGCAGCAGCTGGGCCCACACATCATCTGCTCGGATCCCACTCAGCAGCCAGCAGACACGTGGGCTGCTTTTCACAAGTGTTGGTTCTCAGGACTGATAAAGCCAAGACCAAGACCCCCAGGCCTTGTCCTCCACAGCCACCCCTTGCCCTCCCCTCCTGGGCCAACCACCAGCAGACACCTGCTCCAGGTCTCACGGGGGCAGCAGGTGAGGTGGGGCAGCCACTGCTGTATCTGCCAGTGCCAGGCCTTGCCCCCAGGTGAGCTGTGTTGGCTTCCACAAGGAGGGCTGGGAAGTGCACGCTGCAGGAAGGCAGAGCAGAGCTGGTGTGGTCAGGAAACCTGGCCCTCACTCCACACCACCCTCACCTACTCACGGCCTTAGCGAGCTCCTTGTCCCACCCTGGGCCTCGCCTCCTTCCCCAGCATGGATGGTTCTGATACCCCTTCACTCAAAGACCTCTTAGGACATGGGATAGGAAGGAAAGGGTGGGGCCCCAAGGCTGATGGCTCCAAAGTCCATCTTCTCCTTTCTGCGAGAGAATTTTGAAAACCACAGAGCTCTTAGAAATGGGAGGCTTCTTCATCCCCGCTCCTGAGCTCTGGTAAAAGCACAGCCCAGATATCTGGTGGCGAGGTTGGCTGAGTCCCCAAAACATCAGTCATTGGTCAGTTCTGTTCCCCATTACTCAGAGGGGCTGCTGTGAGGCTGGACGCCCCACTGCTCTGACCACCCAGAGACAAATAATGATGCCTGCCCCCCGCCACCCAAGAAGCCATGGAGGTGCAGCGGGCAAGCCACAGAATAGTCCCTCTTCACCTCTACTGCTGCTGTCTGGAAAGTCATTTCCGCTTCCCTTCATCTGTGAAGGTGCCAGGGACTGAAGTCAAGGGTTTCGAGGCAACAGGCGGGCGCCTTCTCTCTCCAGTTGCTCCAGGCCTCTCTCCATCCAGCATAATCTCCTCAGCAGAGATTAGCGCTTGTACCAATTTGTCCCCAAATAATTGTAGATGGAAGCCCTCGGCTTTGAGCCACCCGGAGCCTGAATTTCATTTGAAAACTCCACGACAGGAAAATGACAGAAGGAGCAGAAAAAGCATCTGTGTTCTTCAGGGCATGTGCCCGGCCTCCCTGCTTGGCCGTGGTCAGTGGAGATGACCTGCAGGAAGGAAGAGGGGAGGACACAGCTCAGGGCTCTCAGGGGGCGGTTTGGGGGTGAGCAGTTCAGTAAAGAGTTGGTGGCTGTTGAGACACATCGCTTCTTCTTTCCCTCTCTTCCATCCATCTTTCCTCCCTTCCTTCCATCTTTCCTTCTGTCCTTCCATCCATCTTTCCTTCCATTCTTCCTTCCTTCTGTCCATCTTTCCACCCTTCCCTCCTCCGTTTCCATCCATCTTTCCTTCCTTCCTTCCATCCTTCCTCCCTTCGTTCATCTTTCCTTCCATCCTTCCTTCCATTTATCTTTCCTTCTGTCTTATCTTCCTTCCATTCATCTTTCCTTCCATCCTTCCTTCTCCTTCCATCCATCTTTTCTTCTGTCCTTTTCTCCTTCCATCCATCCTTCCATCATTCTCCTTCCATGCATCTTCCCTGCATTTTTCTTCCCTTCCTCCCTTCTCTTTTCAAGGGCATCTGTGGTTCTGAGAACTTGCTTTGAGGCCTCAACTTCCTAGAATTCACCAGCAACCCAGCTTTGCAGAACATAGACCAGATAGTGGGGTGTGGACAGGAGCACCTGTGGCTTGAAAAACAGCTCAAAAGACTCAAGGAGAGGCCAACGTGGCCAGAACCCCTGGGCAGGCAGGGAGGCTCCTGTGTCAGTCAGTGCAGCCCCTGCCCTCTGGCCACACCTTCTTGATCTGTCCCCCGAGCACCTCCCTGAGCCAGATGCCATGCTGCGTACCTCATATATTTCCTCACTGGAGCCTCGGGTGGCCCCATCAGGTGCATGTTATCACCTATTTGCAGATGAGGAAACTGAGACTTAGAAGCAGTAACTAGCTCCGGGTCGCACAGTCTCTGAGGGCTGTGTTGGGCCTGACTCCTGACCCTGTGGCGTTTGTGCTATGGGCCTGGGTCACAGCTTGGCATGGCGTCACTGCTTGTCACCAGGGCTCAGCCACACCAGACTGAGGCCTCTCTCTTCCCTTAGTCCTTGAGCTCCCACGCAGTGGGTGCCTGTTGGGTGGGTCTTTCCATTCTTAAAATTTCCCATAAAGGTTTGTGGAATGAAGGGTGAAGGAGACCCCACACTTTTCCTGGGCCGAGGCCTTTCTTTGCTTAAGATGAAGCTTCAGAGGGAGACCCCCTGCTGGATAGGCCAGTCCTACCAAGAGCCAGTGCCCATGGGAGTAACTCGCATAACCACAGCTGCACACGTGAGGTTGGTACGGCACTTCACAGTTTATAAAGTACATTCATTTCTCTGCATCCTCTCATTTGATTTCCACAAAGAACCCTGCAGAGCCGGGCTCGTGCCACCATTGTGTTGTGCGGATGAGGAAAGCAAGGTGCAGCGAGGTTTCCTTCCCCCGTCCCCGCTCCTCCACCTGGCTATTTTTTGTATTTTTGGTAGAGACGGGGTTTCACCGTGTTGGCCAGGATGGTCTCGAACTCCTGACCTCAGGTGATCCACCTGCCTCGGCCTCCCAAAGTGCTGGGATTACAGGCGTGAGCCACCGTGCCCGGCCCACAGCATCGTTTCAGTAGCTGCGTGGTATTTTGTTGCATGGAGCCATTATCTAACCACTTTCCTATTGTTTGATATTTAGAACACTTCTAGTTTTTCCCACTATTCTAAGGGGCGCACCATGGCCACACAGCTGTGAAGTGGAAGGATCCACACCTGGGCCCTGACTCCCAGCCCCGCGCCCTTCCCACCCCACAGAATGCAATTCCTGCTGGTTTCTCTCACCCCTGCTCTGGAATTGTGGCCACTAGGCTGTATCTCTGTGTTAGAGAGACGGCTTGGTATCCTGGAAAAGAGCCCTTTAACAGCTCCCTCCACAACCTTGGGCAAGTTGCTCTTCTGAGACTCAGTTTTCTCATCCTCAAAGTGGGTCAGCGCCTTCCCCACAGGCTGTTGCAAGGACTGAGGCCGGGCACTCCTGTCTGCACGCGTTCACCCAGCATCCTTCCAGGGACAGCTGAGACCTGCAGTGCCAGCCAGCAGCAGGGCCTTCAGAGGAGGCGACATGGTTTGCTGGCAGAGAGGAGCATCTAGGAAGTGTTAGCTCAGCGTCCCCAGGGCTGAGGGCAGCCAGACAGCTGCCTGGAGCCTCAGTATCTGGGCTCTGGTTCTGGTGGGTTCATTTGTTCACCTTGGGTAGCCTCCCTGGGGGCAAATGAAGATGTAAGGAGCCTCAGTGCGACCAAGGGCCTTGAGACCCCTTGGTTGTTACTAAGCCTGGCTGTGCACTGGAATCCCCGAGAGCAGATCTGTCTGTTGTTCTGGGCTTTGGAATCTGAATCCTGGACCAGCTCCCCAAGGGATCTGATGGGGCTGGTCCCTGTGCCCGCTTCTGGGCCCTTCTGTCTGGCACTAGACATTCTCATCTTCTCTGACCTATCACTGCTAGCCCACAGCACAGCCCCTCCCTCCCACGAGAAGAAAACCACCCCCACCTCAGAGACCTCCAGTCCACATCCCCGTTTAAAGTGTCCTGAAATTCCCCTCCCACTGCATTCCCTACACAGCTGCCTCTGCAGCTTCTAATTGTGGGGGAGTGGGGGCAGGACTCAAGAAGGCTTTGTTTTGCAAGGACCACAGGAGGTCAGCAAACTGGGCCCCCTCAAGCTCCAGAAGTGAAAAGACCCGTGTATTCCCCACTCTGAGTGGTTTCCTAGGGTCTCATCTTTTAAGAATAAATAACATTTATTGTGGGTGTTCTTTTATTATAAAAATCACACAGGAGGCAGATCACAAGGTCAGGAGATCGAGACCACGGTGAAACCCCGTCTCTACTAAAAATACAAAAAAAAAAATTAGCCGGGCGTGGTGGCGGGCGCCTGTAGTCCCAGCTACTCGGAGAGGCTGAGGCAGGAGAATGGCGTGAACTGGGGAGGCGGAGCTTGCAGTGAGCTGAGATTGCACCACTGCACTCCAGCCTGGGTGACAGAGCGAGACTCCGTCACAAAAAAAAAAAAAAAAAAAATCACACAGGAAATAGAGATGAGCCAAAAGAAAATAAAAGTGATCCATAAGCTTAACCCCCTAGAAGTCCATTATTACTATTTTGTTGTATTTCCTTCCTTTCTTCCATGTCCATAGAATCTTTACCAAAGTTGAATTACTCTGTTTTGAAATGTATTTCTCTTAATAGATTATAAACCCTTTCTTTGCTCTTAATATTCTTCTACAGCATCATTTTATTTTATTTTTTTATTTTTTTTATTTTTTATTTTTTATTATTATACTTTAGGTTTTAGGGTACATGTGCACAATGTGCAGGTTTGTTACATATGTATCCATGTGCCATGTTGTTTTGCTGCACCCATTAACTCGTCATTTAGCATTAGGTATATCTCCTAATGCTGTCCCTCCCCCCTACCCCAACCCCACAACAGTCCCCGGAGTGTGATGTTCCCCTTCCTGTGTCCATGAGTTCTCATTGTTCAATTCCCACCTATGAGTGACAACATGCAGTGTTTGGTTTTTTGTCCTTGCGATAGTTTACTGAGAATGATGTTTTCCAGTTTCATCCATGTCCCTACAAAGGACATAAACTCATCATTTTTTATGGCTGCATTTTTATTTTATTTTTTATTTTTATTTTTGAGATGGAGTCTCGCCCTGTCGCCCAGGCTGGAGTGCAGTGGTGCAATCTCGGCTCACTGCAACCTCTGCTTCCCAGGTTCAAGCGATTCTCCCGCCTCAACCTCCCGAGTAGCTGGGATTACAGGTGTGCATCACCACACCTGGCTACTCTTTGTATTTTTAGTAGAGACGGGGTTTCACCATGTTGGCCGGGCTGGTCTCGACTCCTGACCTCGTGATCCGCCTGCCTCAGCCTCCCAAAGTGCTGGGATTACAGGCGTGAGCCACCGTGCCCGGCCCCCAGCATCGTTTCAGTAGCTGCATGGGATTTTGTTGCATGGAGCCATTATCTAACCACTTTCCTATTGTTCGATATCTAGAACACTTCCAGTTTTTCCCACTATTCTAAACAATGCTGGAATAAATAAGTCTTTACAACATTCTCGATTATTTATTTCCTCAGAATAAATTCCCAGGCAGGAAATGGCTGGGTCAGAAGGTCACAGGTCCTTTTGAATTAATCAGACAGCTCAGAACAGTTCGAAGGGATCTGAGCCTCAGGCAGGGGCCGTGAGGCCTGGGACCTCCCCGTGGCTCCCTTGCTGTCCTGTGGGTGGTTGAGGATAAGCCACTCACCCTCTCCCTTCATTCCCCGTCTGTGAAGTGGGAACGGTGGGCAGGATCATGATGTCAAAGGGGGACAGGCCTGTCCACTGCTCTTACGCAGGAAGAGGGAAACTGTCACCCAGGAGGAAGTGGTCTCTGGAACCTGAGGGTGGTCTTGGCTCCCAGTCCAGTGCTCTTGACAGTCTGAACGGCACCACCTGTTCCCATGCCCTCTGCCTGTGGTATCGTAGTCCCGCGGTGTGGGCAGGCATTGACCTTTGGAGACCGGCCTGTCTCTGCCAGGTCTTCATCTGGACTTGGAGGTGCCCCCCACCCCCCGCACCTCACTGCTTTCTCCCTCATCTTCCCAGTGGCCGCCCCATCCCAATAAGCAGCATCCAGCCTTTGCCACCAGAGTCCTGACACTGTGGTAGATGCTTTGCCACAATTGTCTAATTTTTATTTCTCCCAACAACTCTCTAAGAAGGCCAGTATCATCCTATTTTATGGACAAAAGCTGAGGCTCAGAAGTACCTTGCCGAAGTCCACGTGGCCAGCAGTTGGAAGGGCCGGGCTGGTGGACTGCAGCACTGTCCCCCACTCTAGACCTGCAGCCCTGGGGGGTTCATCCTGCCTGCAGCAGTTCTGGGGTTGACCTTCCCTCACCCAGCCTGGAGTCAAAAGCCCTTTGACCCCCCTCCTTTACAGGTGTTCCGAATAAAGGCCATCAGGCTGGGAGAGAAGCTCCTGCCAGCGTTCAACACCCCCACGGGAATCCCAAAGGGCGTGGTGAGCTTCAAAAGGTAGGGCGCCATCACGTTCCCCACGGGGGCTTTGCTGGGACCATGCCTGCCACTTGTGTGTTTTCTCTGGGTGGTGCTGGTGAGGAGGCTCCAGGGGCAGCGGGCAGGCAAGCAGGAGGGGGGACCCTTGGGACCACCTCTGTCAAACCTGTTCTTTTACGATGTAGAAACTGAGGCACAGGGAGAGGACCATACCTACCTTGGGAGCCACAGTGAGTCGGTGGCACGGTGAAAGTGCCAGCGACTTTCCCGGACAGGTGTTTGTCACCAAACCTGGGTCTCAGGGTTTAGTCCACAGAAGCCTGAGCCTCCTGGGGTGGGCGGGGCAGTTCCTCTGGACATCCCACAGTGCTGTCTTGACTTGAGAGTCCTCCACAACGGCCCCAAACACTCTCTTCCCGTGCTGGGGTTCCGGAGCCAGCAGGCACATCACACCATCCTCCTCCCACAACGAGGAGGTCCCTGAAGCTGCTAGGAGATCTCAGGATCCCAGCCCTCCCGGACAGGAGCCTAGCTCTCAAGGAGCCCTAGCCACTGTCCCTGTGCTGCATGGAGCTACTTAGTAGAAGCCACATCCCCGGGCACCCAGCAACTCTCTGGGGCCATCCCCGAGGCCCTCCAACAACCCCGACCCTAGGAAGGCTGTGATGTTCCACTGCACCAGACTTCCCATCCCATCTGCTGAAGTGATTTCTCATCTCAGGGCTCTCAAAGCAACAGAAGCTTCGGCCAGCTGCCCGGGAGGGGAGGCAGGGGCCCTGGGCCCTGGTTGGAGGACCCATAGCTCCGATCACTGTCCTGGGGAGGTTGCACCCTCGTGTTGGCCTCAAGGGCTTCAGCACCTTTCTCTGGTCTTGCAAAAAGAGGGCTTGGCATGTTCAGCATCTTCATCAACTGTCCTCCCCTGTAGTTGGGAAGAATTCTCAGGGTGTGAACTCACTGGAATCTCACCATAGGCCAGGGAGGGGGGGTTGCTCTCGGGGGCCGGAGAAATCCCAGTCTCGATGCCAGAGTTGACTCCTCAGACTGGACTCTTGGATCTCTGCTCAGATTCCTCTTCCATAAACACTGATCCTGGGAGACACGGCCAGCTGTCATGAAGCCCAGACACACACACACTGTCCTCTGGCTCCCCCTCCCTGGGTCTGGGGTAGGACCTCACTGGGGGCATCCCTTCCTCTTCTGTCCCCAGCCCTTCCCTAGGTCTCTCAGAGCAGGGACCTGATCTGACACGAATCCTGACATTTCTGATTAAGGAAGCGCGTTTGCTTTTAGGCTGTTTGCGTGCTCTCCGTGCCGTGTGCGCATGTACGTTCATGTGTATTTCCTGGCAACATCCCCGTTTTTGTTCTTGGTGAGAGAGTCTGTTGCTAAAAATGCCTGCCTCAGAGAGTGGCAGGGCTGTATGGGCCCATGTGGCACTGAGTTTGCTCTTCGGAGGGGGCCTCCTGGCAGGAGCTGGGCTACTGTCGTTGCACCTGCCCCCAGCAGGGCTCGCTGTGGGCAGCCCCGACAGGAGGGGCAAGAACGTGGACCCTGCAGGAGAGGAGGTAACCAGCCCTGCCCTACACGTCAGGGTGGGAAGGACCCTGAGGGGAGGCCGTTCCCCGGCAGATGTGAGCTGCACCTCCTCACTGGTGTCTGCACAGACCGGCCTGGGAGACTGAGGCAGGGCCAGCCTGACCTGGGACCTTCAGGGACACTGAACTGCCTGGGAGAGTGACGGTGGCCTATGCAAGGACCTCTGCAGCCAAGCCAGTCTCTTTCACTTATGCTGTCTCACACACACGCAGACACCCTCCTGCCACCCTTATAGATCATGAAGGCCCGGATACATAAGCTGGCCTTTGTCACAGACACGCTGGCATCCATACACAGGCACACACATTCACAAACGAATATCCGTTTCCACGTATATGCTCCCGCCACACACAAATAGACATGTCTTCACAGTTGCAAACGTCTGGTGAGAAGTCACTGTGCGTCAGGCATCACGTGAGCATGTGACATGGATTGTCTTTTCAACCTCACAGCAACCGCAGGGACTCCATTTTACCAGTAAAGAAACTGAGGCTCAGAGAGGTGAGGCAACTTACCTGAGGTCACACAGCAGCAAAGCAAACTTAATTAGAATCCAGGTCTGTCTGCCTCCAAAGTTGATGATTACACCATACTCATGAGTGTACCTGCCTAGAAGCTACAGCCAGGGTGGGAAGGGGCATTGTGGAGCACCCCTCCTGCCAGGAGAGAGAACACAGGCTATGGGCCCACTTGCACTTGAAAGGCTGGGAGAGGAGGGCCGAGCTTCCTGCTGGCCCATTGGCTCACAGGGCTGAGCAGAGGACCTCCTGGTCTCTGGGATGCTGCCCAGAGCAGATGCATTTGGGGCACAGAACACCTAGGATTTGGAATTGGATTCAGTTCTACCACTTACTGTATGGCCTCGCCCTCGTTCTATGAAATAAAGATAATGGTATCTACCTCCGAAGTTGGTTGTGAAGGTAAAATAAGAACCACCAGAACCACCTGGCACAGATTAGAAACTTAGTAACAACAACATTTGCATGTGCATAATTACATAATGATAAAAATGACAATACTTACGTGCATAATTTATACCTCACAATAACTCTATGAAGTGTGGGTGCTGTCACTTAAGGGATGAGGAAAGTGAGTTCCAGGGAAGTTAACCAACCTGCCCGAGGTCACCTTGTTGGGACCCGGAGAAGCCAGCGTTGGAAACTGGGCAGGGGAGGAAAGGCACCCAGCCACCTGCCTGCCTCTGCCCGGGCCAGCTTATTTGTCACCACACAGGAAGCCCACTTGGGAGGGTGAGCGTGTGGGGGTGGGAGAGAGGAAGGAGAGGCCCATGTGGGGGAAAAGGAGAACAAAAGACAGTTGGAGGGCTGGTGGCTTTGTCCTACCTTAAACTTCCCTAAGAATGCAGGAAGAATCAATTATTCAGGAAGCTCTCTGAGACTTACTGAGATCACAAGCTGGAGAGAGGTCTCAGTTAGCCTTGGGGGAAGAGGGACAGAGATGGGCCAGGATGGCAGCTCTCTCTTTCCCTCTGGGTGAGTGCGGGGCCATCTTAGGGTGGGAGGCCCAGCAGACTTGTTTGAATCCTGTCTCCATCATCTTCCACCTCTGACCTCGAACACTTCACTTCCCTGTGTGAGCCTCAGTTTCCTCCTTTGCATAGGGGTATGAATGATGTTTTACGTTATGGGCTTTCAATGAAAGTAATGATGCAAACTGCTTGTCCCCTTGCCTGGCACACTATAGTGGCTCAATAAATGGAAGTTGTTTTGTTTATTCAGATCAGGAGCCAAGTTTCCCCTCCTGTGCAACCCATCCCTCCCCCACTGTCCCCTGCCCCAAGCCAGGATGAAGGTGGCTGTCTCTATATGTGTTGAGGTCACCTGACCCCAAAGATCTCAAAACCCGAGCCCTCCATCTGTTCCCAGAAGCTGGGAGGCTGGTAAGTGTCCCTACTTTCCCAGAAACCACATCCAGCCCCAAGAATGGAGTTTAGAGAGAACAGCAGCATCAGGGGAGCCCCAGCCCTACCCCAGGAAAAGCAGCACCCCTCAAGTGACAGTGACCTCCACACCCCTACGCCTGCCTTCCTAAGTCCTGTCCATGGAGATGGAGGGGCAGACAGGGGCCAGTTCCTGGGAGGGCAGTGCGACCAGCAGCAAGGAAGCAGAGTGCCCCTGGCAGAGCCAGTCGCTCAACCTGCTCCACACTAACTGCACCTCAGAGCCTCTACAAATGGGAGGAGGTCACTCCACCCTGCTCTGCCCCACCTCTGTCCACCACAGCCTTCCTGCAGAGACCCTGTGCCCCTGGTTGTCCTAAATATCCCACAGGAAAGATAATCATGATACATATGAGGAAACTGAGGCACAGGGAGGTGGGGCAGTTTGCCCAGAACCACCCCCATTCTGCACCCTCTTTTCCTCTTTATCCCCACAAAAGCCCAGGAAGGAGGAGGCATGAACCTAGGAGATGGAGGCATCACCTTCGCCGTGCCTTGAGGCACTCAAGGATTAAGTGGTTTGCCCAAGGTCTCCAGCTGAGCGACACTTGAACCTGCACCTTCTGGCTCCAGATCTCAGGGAGACTTTAAGTGAATGCTCCTGGAAAGGCAGTGTCCTCGTTCCCTATCCTACGATCGAAAGAGAAGCAAGCTGCACAGCAGTTAGCACAGGCTCTGGCATCAGAGCCAGCTCTGGGTCCCAGCTCTTCAAATTACTGTGTGATCTCAGGCAGGGGACATCACTGTCCTGTGCCTTGTTTACCCCATTTGCAAAAGGGGCAGCTGTGAGCATTAACCAGGATCTTGCCTCTGCATTCTTTGTCTTTGAAAGCACACAGCTCCAGATGTGTGGTCACACCAGAGCTCCCTGCCTGTCCCATGTAGGTTCCGTGAAATTCCAGGCCGGGGCCATTTCGTGTCCTTGGGCAGCACTGACAGTGTGCTGGGAGAGGGAAAGAGCTAGGCGGGGTCTCTGCTTTTCATCGGTCCCATTTGCACCCGAATCACAGCACTGTTTATCCTCCACATGCAGAACCACCAATGGTTGTGAGCCATCCGGTGCCTTCAGTCAGAGGACAGCAACTGAGTGTTCTGTGGGGACTTTGTGGTCCCTGATAGCATTATCCACATCATCTGTAAATTCAGCATAACTCTTGTACCAGGTCTCGAGCCCCCAAGTCTTACAGGGGTTGCTTGATGATGGAGACAAAAAATATTCCAAGTCAGACAGGCCTGGGTTCAAATGACCTTCAGTGAGTCACTTTATCTCGGTGTCCTCATCAGGACATGGGGCCAGGGAGGATTCACTGAAATTGTACGGCGAAAGCTCCTGGTTCCATGCCTGGCACATAGTAGGTGCCCCCACCGAGCAGCTGCTATTACCCTCAGCAGAGGAGCCAGCCTGGCCAGCGGGGGGATGACGGGGGCTGCTTCTGTCTTTTCAGTGGGAGCTGGGGCTGGGCCACGGCCGGCAGCAGCAGCATCTTGGCAGAGTTCGGATCCCTGCACTTGGAATTCTTACACCTCACTGAGCTCTCTGGCAACCAGGTCTTCGCTGAAAAGGCAAGTCTCCTCCCCACCCTTCTTCCTGCGGAGCAGCGGGATGAGCGTGCGGCTGCCACAGGGTTTTCGGAGGCGAGTGGGTCCTCCCTCATGGATCAGCAGGAGGGCAGTGGGGAGCCCGGGAGCCCAGGCTACCGCTAAGATAGCAAATAGTAGCTACCTATACCCCAACGCCAGGTGGCAGGGAAGGTGAGCACGCAGTCAATAAGATTCTACAGAGGGAAAGGGAGAGACAAGACTCTGCCGGGGAAAAGGTTCTCACTGGTCTGCGTCAGCTCAGTGGCAACCACCCATATGTGAAATCTGGAGAAAGTGCAACTGAAATCTAGGCACCACCTTGCGTTGGCAGGAATTGGCCACCCACTGCAGAAGTCCCCTTTCCAGAGACATTTAGCTTTTCCATGTGACATCTGCCTGCCTTCTTCCCTATGCCTGTTTAGCTCATGCCATCAGCAGGCTGGCATGGCAATACCCTGCCATGGCAGATGCCCTGACTGTTCATTCCTGCTGTTTAAGGCCATGCGGGAAGCTGAGAGCACCAATCAGCCCTGACAGCTGCACATACCGGCCTTGGGCAGTCCCCACTACCTAGAAGTGTCGCTGTAGGTCTGACCTTAAATCCAAAGAAGGGAAGTGCTCACACCTTCCTCAGATGGCACTCAGGCTCCAGCAGCTACGGTCCCTCCCTGAGGGCTGCCTGGGGAGATGGAAGCCCTGCCCATCCTCTAGAGCCCTCCAAGGAGAACTTTATGGCAGCGCCACTCCCGACGTCTTGTCTTCCCCCTGGAATGCCCGCCTCTTAGACCAGTACGGGAGCTGGGAGATGATTGATAGATTCCCACTCTCTACACCACGGCTCCCAGCATGGCAGCTGGGAGATGATCAGATTCCCATAGCTACCCGATGGCTCCCAGTATCATGTCACCATCCAGCCTCAAAGCATCACCTGGCGCAGCTGTGAGGAAACAGATTTCTGGGCTTCACTCCAGGGCCAGGCATCTACATTTTTAATACGCATTCATGTGCTTTTTGACGCATGGTTTGGGACCACTACTTACTCAATGTAGGAGTCCACCTGAGTGTCCTTAAGAAGCTCAAGAAGAGCTGTTCAGCCTCTTCTTGATTACTTTCTCTGACAAGGAGCTCACTGCCACCCTTAAACAGTCCGTCCTCCTGGCAGCCTTTCCTTCAAAAGTGGTTTCCTTACATTGAGAGGGACTCTGCCTCCCTGAAACTCCCCCATTTGAAAGTTCGTGGAATGAGTTTCAACCGCACTTCCTGGTAGCTTGTATTTTCTGATCCTTTCCCACCTCCAAGTCCCACCCCCCAACCTCCCTGTTTCCATTGCTCTTAAATCAGACTCCTCTAGGAAGGTTCTGACCAGCTCCGCATGGAGTGGGACAGGGAGCTCACTCCAGTCCCTGGTTATTCTGGAGTAATAGCTACCCCTGCCTGAGCTATGTGCTGGGCACATTGTGATGGCTCTACTCTTCCCAACAACCCTATGAGCTGGGTCTTCCTGGTGTTCCCATATTTACAGAAGAGGAAACTAAGACTCAGAGAGGTCAAGTCGCTTGCCCTGGGCCTTCCAGCTGGTCAGTGATACAGCCGTGATTCAAGCCCAGGACGTGCTGGCTCCTTCCAGACCAGATCGATAGAGCAGGCTGCAGGCTTTTGCTCTAGAGTCCATCTGTCTATCTCTGTCTCCTCTACATTTACATACTCTGGCTATTTTCATCCCCCAATCATGCCTCCCACAGAGGCAATTATTGGCAGTCAACAAATTGGCCCAAATTCTAGAAGCGCCCGCACCCTCCAGGGGAGCTAATTTAGCCTGCTTCACTGCTCACCACCAGGACAGTCGAGAGTAACGCAGGTACAAGCACATTCCTGTCCCCGTAATGGACTTCGTTAACATAAATGGATATGAAATCTGACGTGGCAAAGCCAAGTGCTGTCACCTGGAAAGGAAGGTCTGCCTGCAGAAAGGTGGCTCTCCCACACTCCGGCCCCGTACACACATAACTCTATCAACATGAGACAGTGTGGTCCCAAGGGGTCTTGTGCTGGCTAGGATGTGCTAAGTGGGATTCAACCACTGTTGGAGAGCAGGCACTATGGATAAAGCCCTCCTAAGTCCACTTCTCACCTTCATAGCCCCAAAGGTTGCAAACCCAGCCTCTTTCTGCTCCAGCTGGGGCAGCCTCTGCTCCGTGGTCACCGCCCTGATCTGTGTTGGCCCAGTGCTGCCCTGTGTCGGGCAGGAATATGTATGGTTTGTGTTGTCAGAATTCATTCACGTCCTGGCACTGCCACTTAAGGACCAGGTGGCCATCAGCAAGTCACTAGACCTCTCTGAGATTCAGGTTTCTTGTCTGTTACACTGAGATAATCCCTTGTCAGTTATGAGGGTTGGAGATAATGTATATAACAGATCTGGCTCAAAGGAACTGAAAAAGGATAACAGCTGTTACTGCTTTTTATAATTATTATTATATTTATTAAAACCCTGAAATGCCTGTTAGGGCATAGGGTTATTCAGGAGCCCAAGCCTCTCCCCTGAAATAATTCCAGGGTATCAGATAAAATAGCATATTACTAGATTGGGCCATATGAAACTGCCAATATTGGACCTTTTTTTGATTGCCTTATATACTTATTGTTTTTTAAATGGCCAGAATACTTAAGCATTCTGAATACTTAAGTTAGTAACACTTAGCACTAAGCAGTTTTCAAGAATACAATACATTGTTATGAACTGCAGTCATCATGTCTTATACCATAGATCTCTTTAACTTATTCCTCCTAACTGAAATTTTATATCCTTTGATCAGTATCTCCCCAACCCTTGGTAACCACCATTCTACTCTCTACCTCTACTACTTTTTGTTGTTGTTGTTGTTGAGACGGAGTCTCTCTCTGTCGTCCAGGCTGGAGTGCAGTGGCACGATCTCAGCTCACTGCAACCTCCACCTCCCGGTTCAAGCGATTCTCCTGCCTCAGCCTCCCGAGTAGCTGGGATTACAGGTGCCCGCTACTATGCCTGGGTAATTTTTGTATTTTTATTAGAGACGGGATTCACCATGTTGTCCAGGCTGGTCTCGAACTCCTGACCTCAGGTGATCTGCCCACCTCAGCCTCCAAAAGTGCTGGGACTACAGGCGTGAGCCGCTGCACCCAGCCTCTACCCTCCACTTCTATGAGTTCAACTTTATTACATTCCACGTGTAAGTGAGATCAAGTATTTGTCTTTCTGGACTGGCCTATTTCACTTAACACAATATCCTCTGGGTTCATACATGTTGCAAATGACAGAATTTCTTTCTTTTTTTAAGGTTGAATTATATTCCATTGTGTATACCACATTTTCTTTTTCTTTTCTTTTCTCTTTTTTTTTTTTTTTTTTTTTGAGGCAGGGTCTCACTCTGTTGCCCAGGCTAAAGTGGAGTGGCACGATTATAGCTCACTCCAGCCTCAATCTCCTGGACTTAAACAATCCTCCCACCTCAGCCTCCTGAGTAGCTGGGACTATGAGAATGTGCCATCACACCCAGCTAATTTGTTTGTTTTGTAGAGACGGTTTCGCCATGTTACCCAGGCTTGTCTCAAACTCCTGGGCTCAAATAATCTGCCCAACTCAGCCTCCCAAAATGCTGGGATTACAGGAGTGAGCCACCACCCGTAGCCCATACTATACCACATTTTCTTTTCTTTTTTTTTTTTTTGAGACAGAGTCCAGGCTGGAGTGCAAAGGCGCCATCTCTGCTCACTGCAACCTCTACCTTCAGGTTCAAGCAGTGCTTGTGCCTCCACCTCCCGAGTAGCTAAGATTACAGGCCTGTGCCACCATGCCTGGCCAATTTTTGTATTTTTAGTAGAGATGGGGTTTCACCATGTTGCCACGGCTGGTCTCAAACTCTTGGCCTCAAGTGATCCACCTCCCTTGGCCTCCCAAAGTGCTGGGATTATAAGCGTGAGCCACCATGCCTGGCTATACCACATTTTCTTTATTCATTCATCTGTTGATGGACACTTAGGTTGATTCCACATCTTGCCTATTTGAATAATGCTGCAATGAACACAGGAATATAGATAATCTCTTCAACATACTGATGTCATTTCCTTTGGATATATACCCAATAGTGGGATTGCTGGATTTGACCATTTTTGACCTATTAACAAGGCAATTTTACCTAAAGCTAACAAATGAGCTACTGTCAATTAACCCCACCTTTAAAAGAACCCTCCCTAGGCCGGGCACAGTGACTCATGCCTATAATCCCAGCACTTTGGGAGGCCGAGGCTGGTGGATCACTTGAGGTCAAGAGTTCAAGACCAGCCTGGCCAACATGGCGAAACCCCATCTCTACTAAAAATACAAAAATTAGCCAGGTGTGGTGGTGCATGCCTGTAGTCTTAACTACTGAGGAGGCTGAGACGGGAGAACCACTTGAACCCGGGAGGCGGAGGTTGCAGTGAGCTGAGATTGCGCCACCGCACTCCAGCCTGGGTGATGGAGTGAGACTCTGTCTCAAAAAAAAAAACGGTCAGGAGTTTGAGACCAGCTTGGCTGACATGGTGAAACGCTGTCTCTACTAAAAATACAAAAATTAGCCAGGCATGGTGGCACAGGCCTGTAATCTCAGCTACTCAGGATGCTGAGGCACGAACATTGCTTGAACCTGGGAGGCAAAGGTTGCAGTGAGCCAAGATCGTGCCACTGCACTCCAGCCTGAGTGACAGAGTGAGACTGTCTCAAAAAAAAAAAAAAAAAAAAAACCCTCCCCAAAAGAATCCCTCAAAGGACCCCTAAAGCAGCAAGCAATGAGGAAGTGTTGAGAGTGGGGTGGGGTAGGAGTCGGCCAGGCAGTGGTTCTGGGGTGAGACTGTCCAGGCACCTGGCAGAGCAGTCAGTGGAGAGGCTATGGATCAGGCCCCACCACACCCTTCACGTGGCACCAGGGCAAGGCCACGTCACCACCCCCGGGTTGGAGCCTGCGGTCTGTCGGGCAGCTCTCCCTTCCTGCCTCCTCATAAGGTTTCCTCCGTGCATCTGAACCAGCTGCCTCCCATCCTCAGCAGGCTGGATGCAGTCGGCTTCTTCGGAAGCACGAAGGCTCACCTGGTGTCCGTCTCTTGGCAGGTCAGGAATATCCGCAAGGTCCTCAGGAAGATCGAAAAGCCCTTTGGCCTCTACCCCAACTTCCTCAGCCCAGTGAGTGGGAACTGGGTGCAACGTGAGTACAGAGACGCCACTGCCCCTTATTCAGCGGGTTCCTTCCCAGGCTTCCTAGGAAGACCCTGCCAGGCCCCTGGGCTGAGTGAGGATGTGTCTGTCAGAGCCGTGCAGCCAGCAAGGCATTCGCTCGGTGCCCCTGGACACCACCTGCCTTCCCACACATCCTGGGGGCTTGCCTGTGGTTATCTGCTGCTGCAGTGCCGGATGTGATGGCTGCTGTTTACTGAAGGCATGCCCTGTGCGTTCCACACCCCACCTTCTCCGGCCCCATCAATGGCGCAGCCTTCCATCTCTTACGGTGCTGCAGGAGCCTCCTGCATTATACCCCAGGTTCTCAGGAGGGTCCCAGGTGGAGTCATCCATTCTAGAAGTGGCTCCAAGAGAGGCCAGGCATCCTTTCCAAGCCTCTTTGATCAGGCTTCCCACTTCTAACTTCAATTTTTTTTGTTTTGTTTTGTTTTTGAGACAGAGTCTTGCTCTGTTGCCCAGCCCGGAGTGCAGTGGTGCAATCTCGGCTCACTGCAACGTCTGCCTCCCAGGTTCAAGTGATTCTCCTGACTCAGCCACCCAAGTAGCTGGGACTACAAGCATGTGCCACCATGTCTGGCTACTTTTTTTGTATTTTTAGTAGAGATGGGGCTTCACCACGTTGGCCAAGCTGGTCTCGAACTCCTGACCTCAAATGATCCAACCACCTTGGCCTCCCAAAGTGCTGGGATTACAGGCGTGAGCCACCACGCCTGGCTCCAACTTTAATTTAAAACAAAACAAAACAAACAAACAAAAAAACCGTACAACAGTGTAGAAATCATGAATTCAGGCCAAGCACCTGACGGGAGGCCGAGGCAGGCGGATCACGAGGTCAGGAGTTCTAGACCAGCCTGGCCAAGATGGCAAAACCCTGTCTCTACTAAAAATACAAAAAGTAGCTGGGTGTGGTGGCACATGTCTCTAGTCCCAGCTACTCAGGAGGCTGAGGCAGGAGAATCGCTTGAACCCGGGAGGCGGAGGTTGCAGTGAGCCAAGACCGCACCACTGCACTTCAACCTGGGCGACAGAGTGAGACTCCATCCCAAAAAGAAACCAAAAGACATCATGAATTCACCTGTACATCTTAGACCTACAAGAATCAGTCCCAGAGTTTTCAGTTGTTCTCTGTTCAGAGACTTGTTTCCCAGCCAGATAATAGCCAGTCACCCATGGAACATCATTCACAAGCCCCCAGCCCTACCCACTGCAACAGAATGGGGCTTGGGGTCGCTTAGGTGTGAGAGTGTGGACAAGTCCCCCAGGCCCCTGGAATGTGCATGCCTGTTGAGAAGCCCAGCTCTGGGAAGCAGAGGCAGGCCCTGGTCACATGTCATGGTCAGCCGGAATTGGCAGTGACAGGTTCTATGGGCACTGCCTCTAGGGCCTCCCAAGACCTGGCAGAGCCCCCACCCCCACTGTCTCTGTGCAAACAAGGGCCCCTTCCCTTTCCCCTGCCTCCAACCCAGTTTTTGGGACATCAGCGAAGACTCAGGGGCAAAGTGGGTATGAGTCTAATGACTGCATGGCTTAGGGGGGAGTTCACTGTATCTCCTTCAACCTTGGTTTCCTGTCCTGCAAAATGAAAGAAGAGAGTGAGACGCATTCTTTGTGTGCCATGGAGGGGCGTAGGAAGAACGGTCAAAGGCTGCAGGAAACAGATTTCACTTCCATCTTCCAAAGATGATTCAAGTTGTCCCAAAAGGGAACAATGCAAGCGGGGCCTAGAGAGGCGGCACTGGGGACACTGTGGCGAAGCAGCTGATGCCTTTCCTTCCAACCTGAGCCTCCCCCAGAAACCCCCACCCAGGAATTTCCCCCAGTGATGACCTCACCCCAAGTGGCCTCCTGTAAAAACCACTTACAGAAACTCAAAGTATCTTTAACCAAAACACACTGCCGAATCCAAAAGTACGGGGAGAAAATGAAGCTTGAATTGCAGATTATGGCCACGGGAAGAGGCAGTTCGGTAACAGTTGCTGGTTTTAATTGCGAGACCTGACTGGGTAAGGAGATAAACCCCTCTGAGCTGCTCCAGGGCAAGGCAGCAGAATCCATGAAAAGGGCTGAGAGGGGTGTGGGCTTCCCAGTTCAACAGTTAGACCTTGGCAAATTATAAGGGAGCCCCTGCCGGGAAGCATAATTTTCTTCTCAGGCTGTGCCAGGGGCTGCAGGTCTGAGCAAAGTCAGTCGCATATATATGGGAAATTGTTTCCTATTAGTAAAATCTGAGCCCTCGGCCTGCTAAAGAGCAGAGGGGGTTATAATGCCCAGCTCACCCAAACGTCTGCCTTCCTCCTCCCCTGGCCCTTGTGCCCGGGTTCATCTCAGGTTTCCTGTGGTTTTTTGTTGGGGTTTTTTTGGTGCATACGTATTCGTTTAGCACACGATAGCGTTACCACCTTGCATGAGCTTAAGTGCACGCACGTCATTTTCTCTTCTTCAATCTTCAGAACAAGCCTGAAGGCAGGACAGGCAGGTTCTGTGTAGCCCATTTGCAACCACAGAAATTGCAGCCTAGAGAAGCGAAGGAGGAATTAGGACTGCATCTCAGTTACCTAGGCCTCCGCTCTTGTTGGCTTCCCACTCCTCCTGGAAACCGAGCTTCAGCGGTAACGGGAGCCCCAAGACCGTCCTACTGCTAAGACTTCACATCCAGGATAAATCCACCAGGCTCCCCGATGGTGCCCAACACAAATGAGATGACCCTGAGGCCAACCCCCTGACAGCTGCCGAGGAGAGGTCACCAGCCCCCGGTGCGGCACCCGAGTAACTTGTCCACTGCCTGAATCCCACACTTTCTTCTGTGGGAGGGAAGTGGCAAGTCCAGACCTCATTGGTAGGTACAGGAGTGTGAGCTGCAGCCTGGCAGCTTCCCTGGCATCAGATCGGCTGATTTCCAGGCTTGTGGCCCAGCCTCCTGCTGCCATGTGTGACGAGCGCATTGGCACGGTCAGGAAGCAGCAGAGCCTGCCTCTGCTCTGGGGCTCACGGACACCAGCTCGTGCCCCCTTCACACCTGCAGATGGGGAGACCAAGGCCCAGAGTGGGCGGCGGTGCACCCTGAGCTAATGCAGAGCCATGTCTTCTCATTCCTATGCCTGTGCTTCTCCCAGCCTGCCTCGCAGTGTTGGGGAAGACCACACACACACACACACACACACATACCCCTACTACCCCACGCACCCTCCCAGACGCACACACATTACATATCCGCCATACACACAGACCCACACACCCACACTCCCCTCACATACATCCACACTCCCCTCACA